>NC_079196.1:15871477-15946477 GCF_029499605.1 Hyla sarda | reverse complement strand
ATATTGGCCCAACTGCTGGTACATGTAGTTCCCTGCCAGCTGCTTGTCATTGCTCTATCCCTGCATTCCCTTTGGAGTTCTCCCTTAGGCCTCAGGCAGACGATAATCCCATACGAGTTCATTTTAGGATATCTACCCTGTAGGTGTCCACCCGGGAGAATGTTCACAGGGGCGGTGCTGGTACAATAGTCACAGAGCGTCATCAGCTCCGCAGATAATGTGCACAGGAAGAAGAACAATCCTATCATGGGGGATAATGATTGTGGGTTATGATAGATTATATGGTTGTGATTCATCATAACTGAGGAGGCGAGAACCAGAGAGAAACTTCTACAGTCAAAGATGAGATGAAACAAGCATCAGACAATAGGTCTATAGATAGATAGATAGATAGATAGATAGATAGATATGAGATAGATAGATAGATATGAGATAGATAGATATAAGATAGATAGATATGAGATAGATA
Source organism: Hyla sarda (assembly GCF_029499605.1). Taxonomy (NCBI): domain Eukaryota; kingdom Metazoa; phylum Chordata; class Amphibia; order Anura; family Hylidae; genus Hyla; species Hyla sarda. Next base: position 15,946,008 of record NC_079196.1, on the reverse strand, counting down.
GATATGAGATAGATATGAGATAGATAGATAAGAGATAGATATGAGATAGATAAATATGAGATAGATAGATATGAGATAGATACATATGAGATAGATAGATAGATATGAGATAGATAGATATGAGGTAGATAGATAGATATGAGATAGATAGATATGAGATAGATAGATATGAGATAGATAGTTATGAGATAGATAGATATGAGATAGATAGATAGATAGATAGATATGAGATAGATAGATATGAGATAGATATGAGATAGATAGATATGAGATAGATAGTTATGAGATAGATAGATAGATAGATATGAGGTAGATAGATATGAGATAGAAATGAGATAGATAGATATGAGATAGATAGATGTGAGATAGATAGATATAGGGCTGTCAAAAGAACCCAAAAATATCCTTCACCTACAGAAATAAAAGAAACCAGAAACTGAAAATGTTATCCCCTTAGAGGGGTACTCCGGTGGAAAACTTTTTTTTTTTTTTTTTTTAATCAACTGGTGCCAAAAACATAAACAGATTTGTATATGACTTTGATTTAAAAAATCTTAATCCTTCCAGTACTTATTAGCTGCTGAATACTACAGAGGAAATTATTTTCTTTTTGGAACACAATGCTCTCTGCTGACATCACAAGCGCAGTGCTCTCTGCTGACATCTCTGTCCATTTTTAGGAACTGTCCAGAGCAGCATATGTTTGCTATGGGGATTTTATCCTGCTCTGGACAGTTCTTAAAATGGACAGAGATGTCAGCAGAGAGCACTGTGGTCATGATGTCAGCAGAGAGCTCTGTGTTCCAAAAAGAAAATAATTTCCTCTGTAGTATTCAGCAGCTAATAAGTACTGGAAGTATTAAGATTTTTTTTTTTTTTTATAGAAGTAATTTGCAAATCTGTTTAACTTTCTGGCACCAGTTGATTAAAAAAAAAAAAAAAAGTTTTCCACCGGAGTACCCCTTTAAGAAATAATCTGGGTGTAATGGTGGAGGAGGAAGAGGAAAAGACCAATCTACTTAATGCCTTCTTCTCTATTGTATTTACACAGGAAAATCCAATGTCAGATGCCCTGAGAAGGGATAATGTAAATTCTCCAGCATCTCTTCATTTCATTCTTCATTTTTTGCGCTGTGATGTGTTGTTTTTATGGGTACCATTTTTGCGGGTACTTTCTGATCCCTTTTAATTGCATTTTTTCAGAAATTTTTGACTTTGATATTTTTATTAAGTTTACGCCATTCACTGTACAGGATCGTTAACATAACATTTTAATAGATCGAACATTTCCACACACAGTGAAGCCAAATGTTTGTTTACATATTTATTTTTCTTTACATTTTCTGTTGTAAAATGGGAAAAGAGGGAAATTTAATTTATTGTGGGAGGGGCTTATTCACGTTTATTAAAGCAGGGGACTATTTATTGCAGTGGTCTCCAACCTGCGGACCTCCAGATGTTGCAAAACTACAACTCCCAGCATACCCGGACAGCCAACGGTTGTCCGGGCATGCTGGGAGTTGTAGTTTTGCAACATCTGGAGGTCCGCAGGTTGAAGACCACTGATTTATTGCAATCGTTTAATTTCTAATAGCGATCAGTGCTATGCCTAGACATAGCACTGATCAGTGTTATCTGCGATCTACTTCTCTGGTCTGCTAGAAGGAAACACATTAGTGCGGGGGCAGGAAGAGGTCATAGCAGCCCTGCTGCAGTGAGGAATGTAGGGAGGACGGGCAGCCTATCACTGCTGGGGCTTCAGGAGACTGGGAAAGCTGGGTGGCAGGCATGATTTAACTTTCCATCAGGCAGATTCAGAAAATAGTGCGGAGGCTGGGAGGGAGGATGGGACGGAAAGGGGGCGAGAAAAAATATTACAGCCTGAAACAAGAGTGAGGAGATAGAGAACACATCAGTGTAGGGGCAAAGAAGAGCAGCCTATCACTGCTGGGACTTCAGGAGACTGGTAAAGCGGAGGGGCATGCATAATTTAACTGTCCGACAGGCAGGTTTAGAGAATTGTTAGTGTGGTGGCAGGGAGAGGGGATGGGGCCATTGGGGGGGAGAGAAGAATTATTGGGGGCTGAGAGAAGAGTGAGGGGAGGGGGAGAGAACACATCAGTGTGGGAGCAGGAATAAGCAGCCTATCCCTGCTGGGGCTTCAGGAGACTAGGAAAGCTGGGTGGCTTGCATGATCTAACTGTCCGGCAGGCAGGTTTAGAGAATAGTTATTGTGGTGGCAGGAAGAGGGGATGGGGCCATCGGGGGGAGAGAAGAGTGAGGGAGGGGGAGAGAACACATGAGTGTGGGAGCAGGAACAAGCAGCCTATCACTGCTGGGGCTTCAGGAGACTAGGAAAGCTGGGTGGCTTGCATGATCTAACTGTTCGTCAGGCAGGTTTAGAGAATAGTTAGTGTGGTGACAGGAAGAGGGGATGGGGCCATCGGGGGGAGAGAAGAGTGAGGGGAGGCGGAGAGAACACATGAGTGGGGGAGCAGGGACTAGGAAAGCTGGGTGGCTTGAATGATTTAACTGTCTGGCAGGCAGGTTTAGAGAATAGTTAGTGAAGGAGCAGAGAGAGGGGACAGTGCAGGAAGGGAGAGAAGAAGTTTTTCGGGGGGGGGGGGGGGGGGAGAGAACACAGTGTGGGGGCAGGGAGGAGCAACATATCACTGTAGGGGCTCCAGGAGACTGAGAAAGCTGGGAGGCCCACAGTATGCATGCCACCCAGCTTTCCCAGTCTCCTGAAGATCAATCATTGACAGGCTGCTCTTCCTCCCAGCACTAGTAAAATATAAAATTACTATGTGATCAAGTTCAGTATGTAAACATTACGGTGATACATTAGATAAACAGGGATAATGGAAAACAGTGTCCTGGTGAAGCGGTTACCGGAAACAATGTATCACACACTGCGTTCTGCAGCTGTGCTCGGATACACAATGCAGCTTTTGTCTGGGATAATGGGAATTAATGTCTATAAATCAATATTTCTCAGGCACCTACAGATGTCAAGCAGGATAACAATGGGGATGTATTGTAGTTTAGGTCCTCTCTGGGGCCCCTGACACATTGTCCTGCTCCTGCGCTCTGACAGGCGTTCTACCATAACAAGTTACCATGGCGACGCCAGTCATGAGGATCCAGGGACATGACTAGGAATCCAGAAGAAGACGCTCGGTGACATGTGGGAATATTATTATGTCATCTTTAGACAACCGAGATAATGGAGATTTATTGTCATTTCTTCTTCTAGAACAGTGTTTCCCAACCAGGGTGCCTCCAGCTGTTGAAAACTATATCTCTCAGCATGCCTGGACAGCCAAAGGCAACAACTGGAGGCACCCTGGTTAGGAAACACAGGTCAAGAATTTCTGCCTCTTGTATGTATTATAGTAGTTATATTCATGTATATAGGAGCAGTATTATAGTAGTTATATTCCTGTATATAGGAGCAGTATTATAGTAGTTATATTCTTATATATAGGAGCAGTATTATAGTAGTTATATTCTTGTATATAGGGGCAGTATTATAGTAGTTATATTCTTGTATAAAGGAGCAGTATTATAGTAGTTATATTCTTATATATAGGAGCAGTATTATAGTAGTTATATTCTTGTATATAGGGGCAGTATTATAGTAGTTATATTCTTGTATAAAGGAGCAGTATTATAGTAGATATATTCTTGTATATAGGGGGCAGTATTATAGTAGTTATATTCTTGTATATAGGGGCAGTATTATAGTAGTTATATTCTTGTATATAGGAGCAGTATTATAATAGTTATATTCTTGTATATAGGAGCAGTATTATAGTAGTTATATTCCTGTATATAGGAGCAGCATTATAGTAGTTATATTCTTGTACATAGGAGGCAGTATTATAGTAGTTATATTCTTGTATATTGGGGACAGTATTATAGTAGTTATATTCTTGTATATAGGAGCAGTATTATAGTAGTTATATCCCTGTACATAGGAGCAGTATTATAGTAGTTATATTCTTGTATATAGGAGCAGTATTATAGTAGTTATATTCTTGTATATAGGAGCAGTATTATAGTAGTTATATCCCTGTACATAGGAGCAGTATTATAGTAGTTATATTCTTGTATATAGGAGCAGTATTATAGTAGTTATATTCTTGTATATAGGAGCAGTATTATAGTAGTTATATTCTTGTACATAGGAGCAGTATTATAGTAGTTATATTCCTGTATATAGGTGCAGCATTATAGTAGTTATATTCTTGTACATAGGAGGTAGCATTATGGAAGTTATTTACAGACAGGGGGGAGTATTCTCTTTGTACTAGTGTAGTTTACAATCTCATACAAATCATATTAATCAACATTCTGGAACATAACATTTCTATTAATTATCAGTGTATTTTATGATGTGATCCGATAACCTTTTTCACCTTTGTTAATAATCCCGCATTAATCTGCAGCACGTTGTGAGGCTCTGCCGTCCCGTGTGCCTCGTCTGTGTACATAAGCTCCATAGGTCTCCATTGAATTCTCTCTGTTTAGTAACATGTTGACTTTCTCTTTATTCTCACATGCGTCACGTTTCCCAAACTGCTCTTAGAGAAAAACATATTGTGGCCCTCCGGTGCACAGGCGGCTCCTTTCACCGCTATAGAGTTGGCTGCTATTTGTCCTCCTTATAATTAACAGTTCTCAGAATAAATCGGCTGTAATTGCTAATCCCCACCTGGATCCCTAATCCCATGTTATGACTTTACAAGACGCGGCTGCGGAGGGCGGCGGTGACAGGGTAACAAAAAGATCAGGACTCAGTCTGTCCTCAAATCCAGGACCGCAGTGCGATTTCGTTAACATGACGTTAATAATTCTGCTGCTACATTTCGGCCATGGATATGTTATAGCCAGAATATTTGAGTACTGTTTACAATATGCAAATGGACAACAGTAGGGGGGGGGGGGGGGGGTGACCTGCTAAATTGCGTAATCACTGCAAAAAATATAAAAAAATAAAAAATTCTCAGCGCAACATGATTGGAAATTTGTTGGGATAAGTGCCATGTAATGCCACATGTCACCAGTAGTGGCCACTGATCACTGGAGGTTTTAAAGGGGTACTCCGGTGAAACACTTTTTTTATTTATTTTTTTAAATCAACTGGTGCCAGAAAATTAAACAGATTTGTAAATTACTTCTATTAAAAAAATCTTAAGCCTTCCTGTACTTATTAGCTGCTGAATACTACAGTGGAAATTCTTTTCCGTTTGAAACACAGAGCTCTCTGCTGACATCATGAGCACAGTGCTCTCTGCTGACACCTCTGTCCACTTTAGGAACTGTCCAGAGTAAAAGGAAATCCCCATAGCAAACATCTGCTGTTCTGGACAGTTCCTAAAATGGACAGAGGTGTCAGCAGAGAGCACTGTGCTCGTGATGTCAGCAGAGAGCTCTGTGTTTCAAACGGAAAAGAATTTCCACTGTAGTATTCAGCAGCTAATAAGTACTGGAAGGATTAAGATTTTTTAATAGAAGTAATTTACAAATCTGTTTAACTTTCTGGCACCAGTTGATTTAAAAAATAAAAATAAAAAGTTTTTCGCCGGAGTACCCCTTTAATGGCAGAGCAATCGTTGATCACCAGAAGATTGTCATTGGTTTATTAAAAATCTTACTGCAGTGTCTCCCAACCAGGGTGCCCCCAGCTGTTGCAAAACTACAACTCTCAGCATGCCCGGACAGCCCGGACTCCTGCTGGCCTGACAGAAGTCCAAAATCAGGAAATGCTAAGGGGTGTGTGTGCAGCCTTAGCCAATCATAGCTCATCTCACACTGAACTGCTCTGGGCTGTGTGTAGCAGAGTGAGGGAGGAAGTTCTCCCCTGTATGACTTCAGATGATGTCACGCCTGCTGGGTAACGCCCCTTCCCAGTCTGTGACTGAGACTGAGCAGAAAATACAGAGAAATATTTAGGTAGAAAATAAAAAACAATAAAGGCAGGGGGTGGTTTATCATGATAGGGAGGATTATGGCATTTAACAAGCTCAGGAGAGGTACTCTTCAATGAATATGCAAATACACGGGCTGTCCGGGCATGCTGGGAGTTGTAGTTTTGCAACAGCTGGAGGTGATCTGGTTAGGAAACACTGCCATAAGGTGGATTCTTGATGGATTCTTATGGAGGCTTGATACAATTTTTCCCGGATTTAAGTAATTCTGAGCGGAGTTGCCCTTTAAAGAGTACTCCACTGGAAAACATTTTCTTTTAAATCAACTGATGCCAGAAAGTTAAACAGATTTGTAAATTACTTCTATTTACAAATCTTAATCCTTCCATTACTTGTCAGCTGCTGTATACTACAGAGGAAGTTCTTTTCTTTTTGAATCTCCTTTCTCTCTGACCACAGTGCTCTCTGCTGACACCTCTGCCCATGTCAGGAACTGTCCAGAGCAGGAGAGGTTTGCTATGGGGATTTGCTCCTACTCTGGACAGTTCTTAAAATGGACAGAGGTGTCAGCAGAGAGCACTGTGGTCAGACAGAAAGCAAATTCAAAAAGAAAAGAACTTCCTCTGTATTATAAAACAGCTGATAAGTACCGGAAGTATTGGGATTGTTTAACAGAAGTAATTTACACATTTTTTTCTTTTTCTTTTTTCTTTTTTTTTCTTTTTAATTTACAAATCTGTTTAACTTTCAGGCACCGGTTGATTTAAAAGAAATTGTTTTCCAGTGGAGTACCCCTTTAAGTTTAAAATTATCTAACGCAACTCATTATACCTGGATCTAACTCCACTTTCTATCCGTCCTTATTGCCTCCGCTTATAATTGGCCATATGGGAAGATCAGGGTTACATAAGGATTCATCGCCGGGAGGTCACATGATCTACATCTGGGGACCTCACATTTGCATTGGTGATTTTATACTAGGCGCAATTATATCCATTTCGGCGCGGGCCACGTAGAATAATAATGACCCTCGTATAATGGGGGGGTGGGGGGGTTCCGGGCTGCTGGAACATCGTATTCTCTCTTATTCTATTACATATTTCCATATAAGATTTGGTGTTTTTTCGATGTTATTGAGGGAAGCGGCTTTTGCGCACGGTCGCTGCTGGCCGTGTATACTAAATAGCCTCAGTTCTTCTCCAGCCAGACTGACAGCGCCAGCTTTGTGCCAGCTGGCAGCAGGAGCTCCAGATTCCAATCATATTGCTAAGTGGGCAGACGGTTCACTAAGTATCCGAAATCGTTTGATGCATAATAATAGGTCGAGCGGAGAGACTGCGGCCGACAGCTCTGTATCTACAGGCACCATTAGGACTGATGTTCTCCTATATTGGGTCTTGCATCCCTTATATTATACTCTATAGCAGTGTTTCCCAGTCAGGGTGCCTCCAGCTGTTGCAAAACTACAACTCCTAGCATGCTGGGAAAAAATTATATAACGTATTTGTAGATGGAAGAATTAAGTCTCCATATATGACTGTAAGAGAAATAAAGAATGCGCCTTCATGCTGTCCATGGTCCTGAAATGAGAGGATCTGCTGCAATGAGAGGTAAGAGAATTTCTGAAAAATTTTCCCAAAAAATTTGGTTCGGTCCGAATTTATTCGCGGCAAATCTGTATTGAAAACATCTATTTCTGGCCTACAGAGAGCCTCAATAGGGGTGTAGAACACTTTGCCTTGCTGTAAAATGCATAGGGTGTGTGCTGGGTTAGTGAAATTATACTGTTATTCAGAATGACATGCAGATTAGAGGCATCGCTATTAGGATCACTGTCGCAGAGCGGCACAATGACCGAGCCTGGAGGTGGCATCAGTATGAGGAGACCATATAGTGGCTGAATGACACAGCCTGGAGGTGGCGGCAGCATGAGGAGACCATATAGTGGCTGAATGACACAGCCTGGAGGTGGCGGCACCATGAAAAGAATATATGCTGAATGACACAGCATGTATACTGACACAGCATGTATACTGAGACCAATATTACCAATAAACTGGTATACAAGGAGGAAATATTCTCCCATAAAGTGACCATATAGTGGTATTAGCTCTACACAGGGTCTGCAGACCATATAAGTGATTACAAACAGTTACATCAGGTGAAGTCTTCTCTAATCTGATCTCATTCACTCTTTCTTCTCCTTCAGGCCCATACCGCCATGACGACTTATTCCTTTCACAACTTGCCTCCACAGAACCTGCCAGACAAACATTTTAGGCTCCGCACTTTTCCTGCACCTATAATGCTCCATACAGTAATTTTAGTGTGGCTAGATAAGTGGGTTGGAGAAGAGTGGGTATGACCGTCCCCCATCCATTAAGTAGTTAGGTTGCTCCAGAAAATAGACAGGTCCCTTCACATAGTTTCACTCATTACACAGGTGCCCAGAGTAGGGAGGTACCACCTGTAGGTAGGTCCCCGCGTAGACCTGTAGATAGTTTCTCCCTGTATGCAGTAGCAGCCCCCTAAAGGTTACTCCCTGTAGGTAGGTGCCCCTGTATATAGTAGCAGCCCCCCATATACAGTAGTAGCCCCCCCCCCCCCTTTAGGTAGGCACAGCTCTGGAGTATAATACAGGATATAACTCAGGATCAGTACAGGATAAGTAATGTAATGTATGTACACAGTGACCTCACAAGCAGAATAGTGAGTACAGCTCTGGAGTATAATACAGGATATAACTCAGGATCAGTACAGGATAAGTAATGTAATGTATGTACACAGTGACCTCACCAGCAGAATAGTGAGTGCAGCTCTGGAGTATAATACAGGATATAACTCAGGATCAGTACAGGATAAGTAATGTAATGTATGTACACAGTGACCTCACCAGCAGAATAGTGAGTGCAGCTCTGGAGTATAATACAGGATATAACTCAGGATCAGTACAGGATAAGTAATGTAATGTATGTACACAGTGACCTCACCAGCAGAATAGTGAGTGCAGCTCTGGAGTATAATACAGGATATAACTCAGGATCAGTAATGTATGTACACAGTGACCTCACCAGCAGAATAGTGAGTACAGCTCTGGAGTATAATACAGGATATAACTCAGGATCAGTACAGGATAAGTAATGTAATGTATGTACACAGTGACCCCACCAGCAGAATAATGAGTACATCTCTGGAGTATAATACAGGATATAACTCAGGATCAGTACAGGATAAGTAATGTAATGTATGTACACAGTGACCTCACCAGCAGAATAGTGAGTGCAGCTCTGGAGTATAATACAGGATATAACTCAGGATCAGTACAGGATAAGTAATGTAATGCATGTACACAGTGACCTCACCAGCAGAATAGTGAGTACAGCTCTGGAGTATAATACAGGATATAACTCAGGATCAGTACAGGATAAGTAATGTAATGTATGTACACAGTGACCCCACCAGCAGAATAGTGAGTACAGCTCTGGAGTATAATACAGGATATAACTCAGGATCAGTACAGGATAAGTAATGTAATGTATGTACACAGTGACCCCACCAGCAGAATAGTGAGTACAGCTCTGGAGTATAATACAGGATATAACTCAGGATCAGTACAGGATAAGTAATGTAATGTATGTACACAGTGACCCCACCAGCAGAATAGTGAGTACATCTCTGGAGTATAATACAGGATATAACTCAGGATCAGTACAGGATAAGTAATGTAATGTATGTACACAGTGACCTCACCAGCAGAATAGTGAGTGCAGCTCTGGAGTATAATACAGGATATAACTCAGGATCAGTACAGGATAAGTAATGTAATGTATGTACACAGTGACCTCACCAGCAGAATAGTGAGTACAACTCTGGAGTATAATACAGGATATAACTCAGGATCAGTACAGGATAAGTAATGTAATGTATGTACACAGTGACCTCACCAGCAGAATAGTGAGTACAGCTCTGGAGTATAATATAGGATATAACTCAGGATCAGTACAGGATAAGTAATGCAATGTATGTACACAGTGACCTCACCAGCAGAATAGTGAGTACAGCTCTGGAGTATAATACAGGATATAACTCAGGATCAGTACAGGATAAGTAATGTAATGTATGTACACAGTGACCCCACCAGCAGAATAGTGAGTACAGCTCTGGAGTATAATACAGGATATAACTCAGGATCAGTACAGGATAAGAAATGTAATGTATGTACACAGTGACCCCACCAGCAGAATAGTGAGTACAGCTGTAAAGTATAATACAGGATAAGTAATATAATGTTTGAATAGTTTAGAAAATCCTGTAATCTCCAGGTTCCTTTAATGAAAATCACTAATATCTCAGATTTTCTGCAGTTATAGCTGAGGCCTGTGATCTTCCCTATACTGATCTCTTATTGTCATGGTGGTTTGTCCTTTGACCAGCAGCTTCTGTGTCCCTGTGAGTGTGAGAATTCGTCCATCTCAATGTGGTGCGATGCACTGTCCCCATTCTTGGCAGGAGAGGACGTCTGTGGCACACGAACCGCTCACAATCTGCGCCCGTCCCCCAGAGCCGGGGACCTGCCAGCACCTCAGCCTTCAGCTAATGATCCGATCTGCATGTAGAACATGGCGGCCAACCTCCGGTGAGGACGGACACCTGCTCCCTCTCAGTCTGATGAAGGATTTTACTATCCAAACTATTATGGGAGCTGAAGGAAGAACAAGAACCGAGGAGAAACCGAGGAGTGTATTAGGCTAGGTTCACACTACGGAGTTTCTGCTTGCTTAAAATGTATAGTGTAGTGAATGGGTTTCCGTTCACAATGGCTTTCCTCATTCTTCAGGCGGAAATACTTGCGGAACACATTGCAGTCTATTGGAGACTGCAGTGTCCGTGCCGTCCTGATTCAGTCAGTGCTGGCCGCACTCCGAATCTCTGTGCGGAAATTTTCTGCCTGGAGATTCCGTAGTGTGAACCTAGCCTAAGGCTAGGTTCACACTGCAGAATTTCTGTGCAGAATTTCTGCCGGAGAATGAGCAGGCGGCGCTAGGACCAAGCACACTGCATTGCTGCTCCCATAGACTGCAATGCATTTCTGGGTGGATCTTTTGGTAGATCTGCTCAGAAATGCATTGCCATCTATGGGGACGGCAATGTAGTCCACGCGGTCCTAGTGCTGCCAACTCGATCTCCGGCAGAAATCAGACCCAGAAATTCCACAGTGTGAACCTAGCCTAAGGGTCTATTCACACTGCAGAATTCCACCTCAAATTAAAGCCCATAGACTTCTATGGGATTCTGCACTCCCATTCACACTTCTCAATTTCCGCTTGGGAGTGGGAATTACATAGAAGTCTATGGGCTTTAGTCTGAGGCGGAATTACGCAAGAAGAAATTCAGATGTGTGAATGGAAGCTAATACGGAGCATAAAGGGGAGACAAAGAGGACATCGAGATCATTGAATCAGCTGGGGCAGCCATTTATGTAATGCAATAAAAACTGGGGGAGGTTTAGGGTATGTGCACACTACAAAACATCTGCATGGAGAAATGGACGGAAATGCATTTCCATGTGGTTTTCTGCCGCGGACATTCTGCAGTGTGCACAATGGAGCTTAATTCCATTAAGGACAATGGAAGGCTGCTGCACAGGAATCTCTGCCTGGAATTTCTGTAGTGTACATGGGCCCTAACTAAGCAAAATGTAGATGACTTATATGGGGAGATTTATTAAAACCTAAATACAGGAAAAGAGGAGCAGAAAAGAGGATCAGATTGATGCTCTCATTTTTCAATGGCCTTTTTTTTAATGAAAGAAACAATCTGATTGTCTGACAACGATTTTTAGTCGGGCAACAAATCGGATACCGTTCAAAAATGAACCGACCGGAATTCACTAGCTGACTCTGTCCAACTCACAGAATTGAATGGGGTACGGCATAGGTCAGACGGGCACACGGCAGCAGACCATTTTTTAATTCTCTTGCTGGATCTGGCTGCCATATACCCAAAACATGGTGTGAATGCACCCTAACAGTGTTTTATGCTGTGTCACCTCAAAATAACTCAACACAGCCATTAATGTCTTAACTTTGGCAACAAAAGTAAGGACACCCATATGTGGGAATGTCCAAATTTTGCCCAAATAGCCATTTTCCCTCCCTGGTGTCATGTGACTCGTTATTGTTACAAGGTCTCAGGTGTAAATGAGGAGCAGGTGTCTTAAATCTGGTGTTATCGCTCTCAAACTCTCTAATACTGGTCACTAGAAGTTCAACATGGCACCTCATGAAATCTCTGGAAAAAAACTCTCTGGAAAAAGAAAGAATTTTTGTTCTAAACAAAAATGAGAAGTAGCATGGCGGGCAAGACCATAGAGCGGCTTCATAGGACAAGTTCCACTCAGAACAGGCTTTGTCATGGTCGACCAAAGAAGTTGAGTGTATGTGCTCAGCATCATATCCAGAGGTTTTCTTTGGGAAATAGACTTATGGGTGCTGCCAGTACAGCTGCAGAGGTTGAAGGGGGGGGGGGGCAAGCTGTCAGTGCTTAGACCATACACCGCACACTGCATCAAATTGGTCTGCATGGCTGTTGTCCCAGAAGGAAGCCTCTTCTATAGATGAAGCACAAAAAAGCCTGTAGACAAGCAGACTAAGGACATGGATTACTGGAACCATGTCCTGTGGTCCGATGACACCAAGATAAACTTATTTGGTACAGATGGTGTCAGGCGTGTGTGGTGACAACCAGGTAAGGAGGACAAAGACAAGTGTCCTAGAGTCCAGCATGGTGGTGGAGAGTCATGGTCTGGGGGCTGCATGATGCTGCTGGCACTGGGGGCTACAGATCAATGAGGGAACCATGAAGGCCGACATGTCCTGTGACATCCTGAGGGTGGGGTCCCTTACTATATAGGAGATACTGTAGTTTTGTAGTTATATACATATATATATATGAGGGGTGGACGCATTTATAGGAGTATATATAAAATTATTAGATTTTCCTCTCTCACAAGGTTTATGTAGAAAGAATGGGTAACGCTGGGTGCTCATCTAGTATCTACAGTGGCAGTGCCTCTACCCCAGTAAACCTTGCCAAGATTCATTGCGTATTATTATTATGATCACATTTTAGGAATTTGTACAAACCACAATTGCGCCTGTTGAAGATCCCCCATCCCATGTATTCGTCAATGTGTTCTGCACTCTCTCCTCCACAGCGTATGTGTGCCCTCATTCAGTGCTGGGCACGGTTATCACAGTGAGTCAGCGCCCGCATCGCTGCCAATAAGCCCGAACCTGCTGTTCTGATTCAATGAGTGGGCGTCCAGCCTGTTCTACTCCAGAAACTTTCTCCAAAATGCTCCGGTCTCCTAGCACAGCGCCCATGGACAGGTGGCGCTTCACATTCTCTCGCTGCCCAGTAATAGAGGAAACATTAACTCCGCGCCCGTGAATGTGATGGGATAAAAGCTTTTCATGATGAATTCGCGGATACGTTCAGGATAAGACTATTTCACTACCAGTCGGCCCTGTAAAGAGCGAGGTAAAAAAATTCTAAGTGAAACTCTCAGCCAATCAGTAACTCTGGGGGTGTTTTTAGCAATTCTGATTGGTTTAGAGCAACTAAGATTCTTTTCATCCTGCTCGTCCCAAATGTTCTTCAGTTGGATGCCAGAAAGGTCTTAGGAGCCACCTCCGGGCCCCAATACTGAATCTGTAAAAGGGCCCTCACTTATTAAGTACTATACTGTATACACTCACTGGTCATTTTATTGGGTAAACCTCGCTAGTACCAGGTCGGACCCCCGTCTGCGTTCATTCTTCGGGGTTTACTTTCTACAAGGTGCTGGACACATTGGAGGAGATTTATCAAAACCTGCCCATAGCAACCAATCAGATCGCTGCTTTCTTTTTGCAGAGGCCTTGTTAAGAATGTAAGAAGAAAGCTGATTGGTTGCTATGGGCAACTTTGTCTCTGCACAGGTTTTGATAAATCTCCCCCATTGCTCAGAGATTTTGCTCCATATAGACATGATGACATCACACAGTTCCTCCATACAGACATGATGACATCACACAGTTCATCCATATGGACATGATGACATCACACAGTTCCTCCATATAGACATGATGACATCACACAGTTCCTCCATACAGACATGATGACATCACACAGTTCATCCATATGGACATGATGACATCACACAGTTCATCCATATGGACATGATGACATCACACAGTTCCTCCATATGGACATGATGACATCACACAGTTCCTCCATATGGACATGATGACATCACACAGTTCCTCCATATGGACATGATGACATCACACAGTTCCTCCATATGGACATGATGACATCACACAGTTCCTCCATATGGACATGATGACATCACACAGTTCCTCCATATGGACATGATGACATCACACAGTTCCTCCATATGGACATGATGACATCACACAGTTCCTTCATATGGACATGATGACATCACACAGTTCCTCCATATGCACATGATGACATCACACAGTTCCTCTATATAGACATGATGACATCACACAGTTCCTCCATATGGACATGATGACATCACACAGTTCCTCCATATGGACATGATGACATCACACAGTTCCTCCATATGGACATGATGACATCACACAGTTCCTTCATATGGACATGATGACATCACACAGTTCCTCATATAGACATGATGACAGCACACAGTTCCTCCATATAGACATGATGACATCACACAGTTCCTCCATATAGACATGATGACATCACACAGCTCCTCCATATGGACATGATGACATCACACAGTTCCTCCATATAGACATGATGACATCACACAGTTCCTCAATATAGACATGATGACATCACACAGTTCCTCCATATGGACATGATGACATCACACAGTTCCTCCATATAGACATGATGACATCACACAGTTCCTCCATATGGACATGATGACATCACACAGTTCCTCCATATGGACATGATGACATCACACAGTTCCTCCATATGGACATGATGACATCACACAGTTCCTCCATATGGACATGATGACATCACACAGTTCCTCCATATGGACATGATGGCATCACACAGTTCCTCCATATGGACATGATGACATCACACAGTTCCTTCATATAGACATGATGACATCACACAGTTGCTCCATATGGACATGATGACATCACAAAGTTCCTTCATATGGACATGATGACATCACACAGTTCCTCCATAAGGACATGATGACATCACACAGTTCCTCTATATAGACATGATGACATCACACAGTTCCTTTATATGGACATGATGACATCACACAGTTCCTCCATATGGACATGATGACATCACACAGTTCCTCCATATGGACATGATGACATCACACAGTTCCTCCATATAGACATGATGACATCACACAGTTCCTCCATATGGACATGATGACATCACACAGTTCCTCCATATAGACACGATGATATCACACAGTTCCTCCATATGGACATGATGACATCACACAGTTCCTCCATATGGACATGATGACATCACACAGTTCCCCCATATGGACATGATGACATCACACAGTTCCTCCATATGGACATGATGACATCACAAAGTTCCTTCATATGGACATGATGACATCACACAGTTCCTCCATAAGGACATGATGACATCACACAGTTCCTCTATATAGACATGATGACATCACACAGTTCCTTCATATGGACATGATGACATCACACAGTTCCTCCATATGGACATGATGACATCACACAGTTCCTCCATATGGACATGATGACATCACACAGTTCCTCCATATGGACATGATGACATCACACAGTTCATCCATATGGACATGATGACATCACACAGTTCCTCCATATGGACATGATGACATCACACAGTTCCTCCATATGGACATGATGACATCACACAGTTCCTCCATATGGACATGATGACATCACACAGTTCCTCCATATGGACATGATGACATCACACAGTTCCTCCATATGGACATGATGACATCACACAGTTCCTCCATATGGACATGATGACATCACACAGTTCCTCCATATGGACATGATGACATCACACAGTTCCTTCATATGGACATGATGACATCACACAGTTCCTCCATATGCACATGATGACATCACACAGTTCCTCTATATAGACATGATGACATCACACAGTTCCTCCATATGGACATGATGACATCACACAGTTCCTCCATATGGACATGATGACATCACACAGTTCCTCCATATGGACATGATGACATCACACAGTTCCTTCATATGGACATGATGACATCACACAGTTCCTCATATAGACATGATGACAGCACACAGTTCCTCCATATAGACATGATGACATCACACAGTTCCTCCATATAGACATGATGACATCACACAGCTCCTCCATATGGACATGATGACATCACACAGTTCCTCCATATAGACATGATGACATCACACAGTTCCTCAATATAGACATGATGACATCACACAGTTCCTCCATATGGACATGATGACATCACACAGTTCCTCCATATAGACATGATGACATCACACAGTTCCTCCATATGGACATGATGACATCACACAGTTCCTCCATATGGACATGATGACATCACACAGTTCCTCCATATGGACATGATGACATCACACAGTTCCTCCATATGGACATGATGGCATCACACAGTTCCTCCATATGGACATGATGACATCACACAGTTCCTTCATATAGACATGATGACATCACACAGTTGCTCCATATGGACATGATGACATCACAAAGTTCCTTCATATGGACATGATGACATCACACAGTTCCTCCATAAGGACATGATGACATCACACAGTTCCTCTATATAGACATGATGACATCACACAGTTCCTTCATATGGACATGATGACATCACACAGTTCCTCCATATGGACATGATGACATCACACAGTTCCTCCATATGGACATGATGACATCACACAGTTCCTCCATATAGACATGATGACATCACACAGTTCCTCCATATGGACATGATGACATCACACAGTTCCTCCATATAGACACGATGATATCACACAGTTCCTCCATGTGGACATGATGACATCACACAGTTCCTCCATATGGACATGATGACATCACACAGTTCCCCCATATGGACATGATGACATCACACAGTTCCTCCATATGGACATGATGACATCACAAAGTTCCTTCATATGGACATGATGACATCACACAGTTCCTCCATAAGGACATGATGACATCACACAGTTCCTCTATATAGACATGATGACATCACACAGTTCCTTCATATGGACATGATGACATCACACAGTTCCTCCATATGGACATGATGACATCACACAGTTCCTCCATATGGACATGATGACATCACACAGTTCCTCCATATGGACATGATGACATCACACAGTTCCTTCATATGGACATGATGACATCACACAGTTCCTCCATATGGACATGATGACATCATACAGTTCCTCCATATGGACATGATGACATCACACAGTTCCTCCATATGGACATGATGACATCATACAGTTCCTCCATATGGACATGATGACATCATACAGTTCCTCCATATGGACATGATGACATCACACAGTTCCTCCATATGGACATGATGACATCACACAGTTCCTCCATATGGACATGATGACATCATACAGTCGTCTGCACATCCATGATGAGAATCTCCAGTTCCACCACATCCCAGCGGTGATCTATAGGATGAAATCTGGTGACTGCGGAGGCCATTGGAGTCCAGTGACCTCATTGTCCTGTATGAGATGATGTCATGTGACCTCATTGTCCTGTATGAGATGGTCATGTGACCTCATTGTCCTGTATGAGATGATGTCATGTGACCTCACTGTCCTGTATGAGATGATGTCATGTGACCTCATTGTCCTGTATGAGATGATGTCGTGACCTCGTTGTCCTGTATGAGATGATGTCATGTGACCTCATTGTCCTGTATGAGATGATGTCATGTGACCTCATTGTCCTGTATGAGATGATGTCATGTGACCTCATTGTCCTGTATGAGATGATGTCATGTGACATGGGGCATTATCCTGCTGGAAGTATCATCAGAAGATACAGGGGACACTGTGGTCATAAAGGGACGGACATGGTCAGTAACAATACTCAGGTAGGTTGTGGTGTTTATACCAGGATCAATAGGTACTAAGGGACCCAAAGTGCCCAGAAAATGTCCCCCACACCATTACACCCCCACCAGCCTGACCCTGATACAAGGCAGGAGGGATCCATGCTTTCATGTTGTTCACACCAAATTCTGATCCATTTGAAGGTCACAGCTGGAATGGAGACTCCTCAGACCAGACAACGTCCTTTCAGTCTTCTATTGTCCAGTTTTGGTGACGTTAGTGAATTGTAGCCTCAGTT
Organism: Hyla sarda; assembly: GCF_029499605.1. NCBI lineage: Eukaryota > Metazoa > Chordata > Amphibia > Anura > Hylidae > Hyla > Hyla sarda. Next base: position 15,927,640 of record NC_079196.1, on the reverse strand, counting down.
TCCTGTTCTAAGCTGACAGGAGTGGCCCTGGTTGTGGTCTTCTGCTGCTGTAGCCCATCTGCTTCCAGGTTGGACGTGTTGTGCGCTCAGAGATGGTATTTTGCAGATGTTTACTTGAGTTACTGTTGCCTACAATACACCAGACCAGCGTTGTCCTGGAGACTGTTATCCCATGTTTACACAAATGGAACGCGATGGTATAAAGCAAACAGCGGCAGAACACGGCATCAACCCTGGTGCGGAAACCGACCAGCACAGAACTGTGGGCGCACGTTACCCAGCTGCTTAGGATCATCGATACACAGGATCCTAATTGTATATAGGCGTCAATGGCCCGGTATAGTGTTCATCGATACACAGGATCCTAATTGTATTGTCAATGGCCCGGTATAGTGTTCATCGATACACAGGATCCTAATTGTATATAGGCGTCAATGGCCCGGTATAGTGTTCATCGATGTACAACAGCAAAACATCGCAGAAGAGAAGGAAAGAAAAAAAAATCCTGCCAGATATAACATTAATGACCGGACCTCATTTTTTAAAATCTGACTTGAATCTCTTTAAAGGAAACCTGTCATCAGTAGGGTTGGCACCTGGCTGGTATTTTACTGGCACAGCCGGTATTTTGGCCACCCTGCCAGTATTTTTATATTAAGAATACTGGCAATGCAATGGCCGGTATATATCCAACCAATCCTCCAACTCCCGGAATGTTGAACCATATACTATACCAGTGTTTCCCAAGCAGGGGTGCCTCCAGCTGTTGCAAAACTACAACTCTCAGCATGCCCGGACAGCCAACGGCTGTCCGGGCATGCTGGGAGTTGTAGTTTTGCAACAGCTGGAGGCACCCCTGCTTGGGAAACATTGACCTATACTGTATGCTACTATATAATCCAAAATGCTGGGAGTTGTAGTTTTGCAACAGCTGGAGGCACCCCTGCTTGGGAAACATTGACCTATACTGTATGCTACTATATAATCCAACATGCTGGGAGTTGTAGTTTTGCAACAGCTGGAGGCACCCCCTGATTGGAAAACACTGACCTATACTATATACTACTATATAGTACAACATGCTGGGAGTTGTAGTCTTGCAACAGCTGGAGGCACCCCTGGTTGGGAAACATTGACCTATACTGTATGCTACTATATAATCCAACATGCTGGGAGTTGTAGTTTTGCAACAGCGGGAGGCACTCCTGCTTGGGAAACATTGACCTATACTGTATGCTACTATATAATCCAACATGCTGGGAGTTGTAGTTTTTCAACAGCTGGAGGCACTCCTGGTTGGGAAACATTGACCTATACTGTATGCTACTATATAATCCAACATGCTAGGAGTTGTAGTTTTGCAACAGCTGGAGGCACCCCTGGTTGGAAAACACTGACCTATACTGTATGCTACTATATAATCCAACATGCTGGGAGTTGTAGTTTTGCAACAGCTGGAGGCACCCCCTGATTGGAAAACACTGACCTATAATATATACTACTATATAGTACAACATGCTGGGAGTTGTAGTCTTGCAACAGCTGGAGGCACCCCTGGTTGGGAAACATTGACCTATACTGTATGCTACTATATAATCCAACATGCTAGGAGTTGTAGTTTTGCAACAGCTGGAGGCACCCCCTGATTGGAAAACACTGACCTATACTATATACTACTATATAGTCCAACATGCTGGGAGTTGTAGTTTTGCAACAGCTGGAGGCACCCCCTGATTGGAAAACACTGACCTATACTATATACTACTATATAGTCCAACATGCTGGGAGTTGTAGTTTTGCAACAGCTGGAGGCACCCCCTGATTGGAAAACACTGACCTATACTATATACTACTATATAGTACAACATGCTGGGAGTTGTAGTTTTCATCTGGGGCAGCTGCTAAGCCACTGGCTGTAACAGGGCATGCTGGGAGTTGTAGTTAGTAACTGACTGCAACTACCGAACCTAATACAAAACTACAGACCAGGGAGCAAAAAATTAGCCCTCATACAGCCCCATATAAGGAGAAATAAAAAAAGTTATAGGGGTCAGAATAGGACAAAATGTCCCCCGCATATGTGTATCCTGTGATCTTACGTGTATATAATTAATTATGCAAATGAGCATGGCCAGTATTTTTTTTTGCAAGAAAGGAGGCAACCCTAGTCATCAGTGTTACCCACCCTAACCTGTTGGTCAGGTGTGTAGTGCGGGAGACACTGATGATAACCATACTAACCTGATCCCGTTCCGTGGTTTCGTTCTCCCGCTATCTTGTCTTGTATCTTCCGTTCCGGCTAGGGGCACAGGCGGACCAGGCACCCACTGCGAGCAGGCCTGGGGAGACGGCAGTGATGACGTCAGGAAGCTTTGTCCGTGCGGTTATGGGGTTGCCAATAGGGGACAAAGGAAGCCCCCTCCCCTGTCAACTCTATGGATGCCATCCTCAGTACTGCTTCGGGAGCGCCGAAAACATTCAGGACGAATGGGTATATCCTGTTGCAGGAACAAAATGGCCGACAAGACTTATCATACATCCTATAGTGGTAGGGGTTATCAGAAAACCAGAGCACCACCCCTGTCCTAAGGTTGTGGGTGGTATTGCAGTCCCTGATTCATGTCATACAACTTATGCAACACCAGCAACCCCTAAAATCGTCTGAAAGTGAGCCGCCATTTTAAAACCCCTTTGTTTTCTTCTCCCTTGATCTCCATTGTTTTATTTCCAGGCCTTTCTTGGACATTTATTCTTCATGTCCTTTTTTTTGCATATTTGCTGCCGCAAATGGGCCTCATTTATTGTTGCCGATAGCAACCAATGCCTGCAATGGACACCAGGCCTACTGTGTCCTTTTTAGGACATCGTCAGTCGTCAGACGTAACTCCGTCCCCCGTCAGGTGAAACGGCGTCCCGCCTCCTCCCTCGGGCCAATCTCCGTCAGGCGTCAGCCGCAACTCCCTCCTTTATCATCATAAAGTCTCTCATCCGAAACGCCGTCATCCCTCAGACGAAAAACTTTCCTGCCGTGTAGCAGAGCCGAGTCAGTGTCGTCTCTCTACTATACGGGTTCTGCTGTACACGCGATTCAATGTCGGCTCTGCTATACAGTGCTGTGCAGCGTCGGCTCTGCTATGCGGCAGGAAGTTGCATCTGAGGGAGAATCGTCTGAGGCATGACGGCGTTTCGGACAACGGAGTTTCGGAGGTGGGAGTTGTGGCTGAAGGAGGACGGCGATTGGTGTGAGGGAGGAGGCGAGAAACCGTATCACATGATGGAGGACGGAGTTGTGACTGACTATGTCCTAAAATGGACACCATACAGGCCTAATGTCTTTGCAGAATCTTACTTTACTGCTATAATTTCCATTACAAAAACAACAATAGGGCAGATTTACGAAAACTGGGGGAGATTTATCAAAACCTGTTCAGAGGTTGCTGAGTTGTCCGTAACAACCAATCAGATCGCTTCTTTCATTATTCAGAGGCCTTTTCAAAAGTGAAAGCAGCGATCTGATTGGTTGCTATGGGCAACTCAGCTACTTTTCCTCTGCACAGGTTTTGATAAACCTCCCCCACTGTCTATAAAATAAATAAAATGTAAACTATATTTGTTGCCCATAGCAACCAATCAAAGCTCAGCTTTCATTTTGTATTCTGTGCTTGAAAAATTAAAGTGACTGGTTTCTATAGGAGGGGTCTGGACAATGTATTGTATTTTGGTGAAGGTGGAAACAGCGCCACTTTTGTATGTGCCAGTGTCTGGTGCTGCAGCTCAGCATCATTTACGTGAATACTAGCCGTCTCATTTACACAGATGAATAATTTCATACTCCTGGATCTGAATAATCTGGCTCAAGGAAGTGTTTTCCAACTAGTGTGCCTCCAGCTGTTTCAAAACTAAAACTCCCAGCATGTCCGGACAGCCAAAGCGACAGGTTTCCTGTTGAAATTGGAATGACCACCTCATGGATTGCGTATCCTATTGTTTTCAAAGAGAATCTGCGCCATTGTTTACAGTGTATTCAAATTTCTGCATTGCAAAAAAAAAAAAAAAAAGAAGACGTTACTTCTATGACACGTAGGTCAGCGAATTGCTAACCTGCTACCAAAATCTGCAGCAAACGCGTGAGGGGGTAAAGGCCCATTCATACTATGGAATTCCAAGTGGAATCTGGCTGGCAAACTTGCAGAATCGTCACTTATTTCACGTGTGGTGTCCCGGTACCGTATTGCATACCGTACCGAGTGTAGAGGTCCCCAAAGTCAGAGTAACTACGCTGAGGTAGGGTCCCCCAGGTGGGACAGCCCCTAGTCACCTTTTCTCTACTCTAATTCTGTAATGTTAATATATGTATTTATTTAGTAATAATGTATATTTAATATAATGTATAGTACTTACCTTGTTTAGCGTCGCAGGACCTTCGGTCATGTGACCATGTTAATAGCCTCTATGGTATGTTGGAGGACCTTTGGAGGTGCTTGGGTCACATGTTACCCATAAACCTTTGTAATGGTGATTGACACAAGTATTGGACCAATTAGCACTAGTCCAGCCCCTGCCCATATAAAGGGAGCTGTAGCCAATTATCGCTCTCTTGGGTTGCTGCTCTCGTGGATGCCGGACTAGAAGAACGGATCTGCGCAACTTGCAAAGACACGCTAGGCCTGAAAACCTACCGGCCTCAACGGAACTAAAACCGTGAGTTCTAAACTACTCCCCGCTAAAGCTAGCGTGACTACTGGATCGCAACTAACTCCCCTAAATCCAGTGGAACAGCACATATTATCCTAAAAAGATTCTAAACTGCTAACGTCCCAACCTTTGTCAATCTCCAAAGAAAGCTTGCATGTATAGCAACTGTTCCGGTTATGAAGCGTGCATAAAATCTTCAGTAAAAGTTACAGCTGTTTCAGAAAACTCTCCGGTTGTGGACATTTCATTATTATCTACCTCCCTATTGCTCTTGGGAAGGGTGGCAGTAGGACAAACATTACTGAGGAGCCCTCACCCTGGCATCACAAATAGCAAGGGTTAAAGGAGTAGTCCAGTGGTGACTCAGTGGTGAACAACTTATCCCCTATCCTAAGGATAGGGGATAAGTTGCAGATCGCGGGGGGTCCGACTGCTGGGGCCCCCTGCGATCTCCTGTACGGAGCCCCGAGAGCCCGCGGGAAGGGGGCGTGTCGACCTCCGCACGAAGCGGCGGCCGACACGCCCCCTCAATACAACTCTATGGCAGAGTCAAAGCGCTGCCTTCGGCAATCTCCGGCTCTGCCATAGAGATGTATGGAGGGGGCGTGTCGGCCGCCGCTTCGTGCGGGGGGTCGACACCCGCTATCTGGCCGGAGAGCCTGGCCCCCATACAGAGAGATCGCAGGGGGCCCCGGCGGTCGGACCCCCCGTGATCTCAAACTTATCCCCTATTCTTAGGATAGGGGATAAGTTTTTCACCACTGGACTACCCCTTTAACAAGCATCCTTTAGTCACCGCACAGCTACACTCCCCATACCCTACTCCCCCAGGCTATCTTACCAAATCTAAATTTTCAAATCTAAATTTTCGGAATATACAGTGTGAACTGTGCCCAACAGACTCACTTCGAAATCAATGGGGGAATGGGGCAAGCCGAATACGTCCAGAATTTCCTCTTGGAATTTCCGTAGTGTGGATTGGGCCCTAAGCCTCACATTTCTGCCGCAGATTCCACAATAGATTTTTCAAACAGAACCGTCCATCATGTGAACAGTGTTTCTAAACCAGGGTGCCTCCAGTTGTTGCAAAACAACTCCCAGCATGCCCGGACAGCCAACGGCTGTCCGGGCATGCTGGGAGTTGTTTTGCAACAGCTGGAGGCACTCAGGTTGTGAAACACTGCCTTAGAATGTGCAAAGGAGGATCTATGGTCATTTATTATAATTTATGTATGACTTTTGAAATCATCTTAAATGTTTATTATTTTATTTTTTTCTTGAAACAGTGCCACTCTTGTCCATGGCAGTGTCTGGTATTGCAGCCTGGAATTATTTACATACCAAACACATCCTATTTACACAGATAAAAGGCTATATTCACACGGCAGAAGTTTGCATGAAAATTCTGCAGAAAAAGATTCTACTGTGTGAATGGGACAGCGGAATCTCAAGTGTATTTGCTATAAATTAATGCAGAATTCCATGCAGGAGCCAAAGGCCGTGTTCACACTGCAGAATTTCTGCATGAGAATTCTGCATTAAAGGGGTATTCCAGGAAAAAAACTTTTCAACTGGCTCCAGAAAATTAAAAACAGATTTGTAAATTACTTAATTAAAAAAATCTTAATCCTTTCAATAATTATCAGCTGCTGAAGTTGAGTTGTTGTTTTCTGTCTGGCAACAGTGCTCTCTGCTGACATCTCTGCTTGTCTCGGGAACTGCACACAGTAGAAGAGGTTTGCTATGAGAGATTTGCTTCTAAACTGGGCGGTTCCCAAGACAGGTGTCCATCAGAGAGCACTTAGACAGAAAAAAACAACTCAACTTCAGCAGCTTATAAGTACTGAAAGGATTAAGATTTTTTTTAAATAGAAGTAATTTACAAATCTGTTTAACTTTCTGGAGCCAGTTGATATATATTAAAAAAAAGTTTTTTTTCTGGAATACCCCTTTAATTTATAGCCAAAAACACTTTAATGGGATTCTGCTGTCCCATTCACACAGCAGAATTTCTGCTGCAGGAATTCCATTGAAGTGAATGGGCTATAAATTCATGCTGAATTCCATGCAGAATTCCATGCAAAAATTCTGCCGTGTGAACCCGGCCAAACTGGATCTGAATGGCAGATAAAGCAAGATGGCAGCCGGGACCCGGACGCGGATTTTTTATATATCATACATACCAGTCCTGTTTTCTTAGGACTGACATATGAACCAGACCAGGGCTCAAGTCCTGCAGGGACGTGTGGGAACAGAGTTCCTGCACTTTTTCCAGAGCAGGAACGCTGTTCCCATTGGCAGGAGTCCTGCAGGACCAGCCCTTGAGTGGAAATCTTGGGTGAGTTCCCACACTTTCCCCCCCCCAGAACTTGACCCCTGAACCAGATCCAAAAGGGGTCTTTACTGTGTATCCGAAAGGGTGATTCTGGCAGCCGTAGGGGGATTTACAGGGATGGAATTACGTATATTGTGAGGTCAGCGCCAGGAGTTTCCTTAAATAACAATAATTGAAGAGGGAAATAGATCCGCTGCAGAAATGCTGTAAATTTGATTTCCCAGATTAAACATAAATGGATTATACTGATCGCAGTAGGAAGGAGGCGTCACGGGCAATGACTGCTATAAATATTACAGCTCAGATTGGTAATATGAACTAGAGGCCACAGAGATGAGGGACCTGCCTACTGACAGGGGAGAGGTCCTATTTATGTATGGCAACATGAAGGCTTAAAGAGGTACTCCAACGCCAGGTAAAAAGATAAAAATGCTACAGACGTTCTAAAACCACCAAAAATCCATTTTGTGTCATTATTTGGTTGTATTCCCTGGTTGAGCAGTTGCTTATAAATAGAATTCCCAGAAGGCTTTGCTTTCCTTCAGCACTCCTGCCAGTTCCAGCACCTGCTGCATTCACTCCCTGTCTGCTCCTCTGCCTGTGGCAATGTTCAGCCCAAAGCAGCATGCTGTAATCACACCTCATTCTCGCTAAATGTCCCAATAAAGATGCATATGACAGGGAGATGGTGATGTAGCTGTAGGGGCTGGTTAGAGGTCGTGACATCACTTGGGGGGGGCGATACAGGGCTGTGGAAATCCTATCGCCCGTGACATTCCGGACAGCTACATTTTATTTATGCGTTTAGCACTGCATCGGGCAATCAGAGCCGGTGTGAGGTGCAGAACAGACGCAGTTCGCACATCACACAGGACCTCTAATTTTGAGCCACCGGCACTCAGGATGTATGGAGCCAGCTCCTGACTCGAGCCCGTTCCACACCCAGATCCCCCAGCTGATTGCTGCAGCTAGGGGCCGTCGCTAATAGTCAGCATGCGGCGATCGCCATGGTCGACTATCAACCCTTTAGATTGCCGCTGGTTATAACCGCCTTGGTGGGTTAGTGGGGGGGTATCGCCCCTCCGCAGTGCAATCGCGTGGGGGGGGGGGGATGTGATCCACTATAGAGGTAGCCGGAGGGCCTACCTCTCATCCCATGGCTCCGTGGATCTGCATTTGATTGAGCCTGCCTGGAGCAGGCTCAACCAAATGAGCAAACATCACACAGATCAATGGAGTTTGATGGAACTTCACTGATCTGTATGAGGAACCCATTAATTCTTTCTTAACCCCTTAAGGACTCAGCGTTTTTCAGTTTTTGCATTTTGTTTTATCCTCCTTACCTTTTAAAAATCACAACCCTTTAAATTTTCCACCTAAAAATCCATATGATTGCTTATTTTTTGCGCCACCAATTCTACTTTGTAATGACATCAGTCATTTTACCCAAAAATCTACAGCAAAAAAAATAAGTCATTGTGCGACAAAATTGAAAACAAAAAAACAAACGCCATTTTGTAAGTTTTGGGGGCTTCCGTTTCTACACAGTACATATTTCGGTAAAAATGACACCTTCTCTTTATTCTGTAGATCCATATGATTAAAAAGATCCCCTACTTATATAGGTTTGATTTTTTATTACTTCTGGAAAAAAATCATAACTACATGCACGAAAATGAATACGTTAAAAAATGTCATCTTCTGACTCCTATAACTTTTATTTTTCCGCATATGGGGATGTGAGGGCTCATTTCTTGCACCGTGATCTGAAGTTTTTAATCGGTACCATTTTTGTTTTGGACTTTTTGATCGCTTTTTTTCATTTTTTAATGGTATAAAAAGTGACAAAAAATACGCTATTTTGGACTTTGGAATTATTTTACGTGTACGCCATTGACCGTGCGGTTTAATGAACTATATATTTTTATAGACATTTACGCACGCGGCGATACCACATACGTTTATATTTATTTATATAGTTTCTTTTTTTATGGGAAATTTTTTTATTAGGGAAGGGGTTAAATCACATTTATTAACACTTTAGTTTCACACAGGGTCACCGCGTGACCCCGCGTTATATTGCGGGAGCCGGGGCAAGACGTAAATATACATCCTGCATCGTTAAGGAGTTAAAGTCCCCAAAAAGTTTAACACACATACATTAACCCCTTCCATTTTAACAGTTCATATCACCCCCCCCCCCCCTTTTCACATATAAAAACATGTAAACATGATAAAAATAAACCTATTTGGTATTGGTGCATGCGTAATTGTCAGAACTATATATATATATATATATATATATATATATATATATATATATATATATATATATATACACACACACACACACACACACACACACACACACACACATTCAGACAGTCAATGGTGTTAACGTAAAAAATACCAAAGAATTGAGTATTTTCATAACATCATATCCCAGAAAAAAAAAAAATGTAAAAAGCGATCAGAAAGTCCAGTCAATACCAAAATGGTACCGATACAAACAGCAGATTACGGTGCAAAAAATGAGCCCTCATACAGCTCAGTATACGGAAAAAATGTAATAGGGGTCAGAAAATGGCAATTAAAAAAATACTAAAAAAGATTATAACTTTTTAAAAGTTAGTAACACATGATGGAAATGAAATAAATTTGGTATTGCTGTAATCAGGCCGACCTAAAGTATCAAAATAATATGATTCACCACAAGGTGAAAGGCGAAAAAAAAAACAGAACCCCCCCCCCCCCCCCCCTTATTTTCAAAACTGTATTTTGTTTTTTTCACGTCACAATTTTTTTTGTTTCGGAACATATGTTATGGAAAAATGAAAGGTGTCATTACAAAGTCCAACTGGTCCCGCAATATACAAGTCCCATATTGGTCTGTGGATGGAAAAATAAACAGTTATGGTTATTATAGGGCGAGGAGGAAAAAAAGAAAGTACAAAAACGAAATAAACAAACTAATAAAGACCTTATTTACGTGCTATTTTGGTTAAACTTACTTTGTGTACCAGGACAAGGGGATCATGAGGGACAAGTAATTATGTTTTTTTATTTTTTTTTTCCTGCACCCCTGTGATAGTCTTGTGTTAATACAATATTCTGATACCAGAATCCCCCTAATACCAGATTACCTCCAGCTGTCATGTACTTGAGGTATCTTAATCTAGTTATGTTTTTTTAGGTTCAGAAATTAGATACAATTTTATATTTGGTCTTTATCTGCACAACCATCTACCATTCCGCACAGCCCAACAGGATCAAGCAGTGTCCATCTTTATAGGGTCCTGAGGGCATTAAGGGTTAATAAATGGAGAACATTTTGGCAAGTAGCGTAGCTAAGCTTAATAAATGTTACTACCCAACTGGTTGACCATTGGCAGAGCCAATATACATTTGTATGTCAGGGTTCTGATAGTTTGCATTTTCAGAAATTCAGCACCCTGGCCAGTAGCTTTGCTGATTCGTTGCAACAACCCAAATATTACCCCTGCTTTCATAGATCTGGTCACATGGTCACAAGATATTTGTACAGATTATTTGCTTTTATTAGTATTCTGCTTCCCATTAAAAGGAATTTGTGATGTTACATCAATGCTGAAATTGTGAGCAAAACTGACATTACTAAGACCTCGTCCCTATCTGCACTATAAAAGGGCATTACATTACTTATCCTGTACTGATCCTGAGTTATATCCTGTATTATACTCCAGAGCTGTACTCACTATTCTGCTGGTGAGGTCACTGTGTACATACATTACATTACTTATCCTGTACTGATCCTGAGTTATATCCTGTATTATACCCCAGAGCTGTACTCACTATTCTGCTGGTGAGATCACTGTGTACATACATTACATTACTTATCCTGTACTGATCCTGAGTTATATCCTGTATTATACTCCAGAGCTGTACTCACTATTCTGCTGGTGGAGTCACTGTGTACATACATTACTTATCCTGTACTGATCCTGAGTTATATCCTGTATTATACTCCAGAGCTGTACTCACTATTCTGCTGGTGGAGTCACTGTGTACATACATTACATTACTTATCCTGTACTGATCCTGAGTTATATCCTGTATTATACTCCAGAGCTGTACTCACTATTCTGCTGGTGAGGTCACTGTGTACATACATTACATTACTTACCCTGTACTGATCCTGAGTTATATCCTGTATTATACCCCAGAGCTGTACTCACTATTCTGCTGGTGAGGTCACTGTGTATATGCATTACATTACTTATCCTGTACTGATCCTGAGATATATCCTGTATTATACTCCAGAGCTGTACTCACTATTCTGCTGGTGAGGTCACTGTGTACATACATTACATTACTTATCCTGTACTGATCCTGAGTTATATCCTGTATTATACTCCAGAGCTGCACTCACTATTCTGTTATCGGATATACATTATATTTATCTTGTACAGACCCTGATTATTTTGATGTGACCTTTATACAATGACTGTACCATCTGATAGGTTGTTGGATAGTAGGACAAGGCGCCAGGTTTAAGCAGATCAGGCTAAAACATAGTTACCTCCAGCTGTTAAACTACAACTCCCATCCTCCTTTGACATTTGGGTGGCAGGGCATGGTGGGGGTTGTAGTTTGGCAACAGCTGGAGGCACCCTGGTTGGGAAAGACCGCCATATAAACTCCATGTCCTGAGATCCTATTGTAAGACATTATTCGCTTTTCGCATTATCGCCATGTAATCAGCGAAAGCAAATACAAAATAAGGACAAAACAAAAGGACAATCTAAAAATAAGCGCACAAAAGCCGGTTCAGAGAACATCCCCCGACTGCAATGGTTGAGCTCAGCGTGAATGAGAATTTTCAAGAGCACAATAATCCTCCATGTTAAGCGCTTTGAGAAATAAACAGATTTCATTTGCAGTCTGGAAACGACATGGATTCGCCATCGTATTAATATAATGTGTCCGGAGCGAGGAGATCTGCACCCGAGGTGCTAAACAACTTACATATATAAGAATCCCTGCATCCACGGCTCTAGCTGCATTATAGTAATAGAAGGCGCCATCGTCGTTCATGAAACACGCGCTAAATTTATGATCGTATGTACCACCCTATAACAGCAGCCCCCCATCCAGAATAACACTGGAGGATGACAGGAGTAGTTGTAGTTGGCTGTTTTGCCCTTGAACAAAAAGACAACACACAGTTACCTTATTTACTGTATTTAACAGGGTAAATTATGGGAGTGGCTACTGGTAAAGGGGGTGTGGCTTATTTGTAACATTGCACCATATGGACCTACGTAGGGTCACACTACAGAGTGGAATTCTGCTTTAAAAAAGGGGTATTCCAGGAAAAACTTTTTTTTTTTTTTTTTTTTTTTTTTTTTATATATCAATCAACTGGCTCCAGAGAGTTAAACAGATTTGTAAATTACTTCTATTAAAAAAAATCTTAATCCTTCCAATAATTATCAGCTGCTGAAATTGAGTTGTTCTTTTCTGTCTGGCAACAGTGCTCTCTGCTGACATCTCTGCTTGTCTCAGGAACTGCACAGAGTAGAAGAGGTTTGCTATGGGGATTTGCTTCTACTCTGGACAGTTCCCGAGACAGGTGTCATCAGAGAGTACTTAGACAGAAAAGAACAACTCAACTTCAGCAGCTCATAAGTACTGAAAGGATTAAGATTTTTAAATAGAAGTAATTTACAAATCTGTTTAATCTGTTTTTTCCTGGATAACCCCTTTAAGTCCCTCTAGGAAACTTCAGTGCAGCAGAATCCTATTGCTGGCAATGTGATTCCGCTGCACTGCGCACACCATGGAATTTCTGTGGCGGAATTTTACGCTACCAAAAGAATGATCTTGCTCATTCTTTCGGTGTAATCCGCCTGGAATATAATGCTGTGTATGGGCCCCCACTCAAAATCTATGGCCGGAGTTTTTCCATCCTGAAATATCGTAGCGTGAACTTAGCCTTAAAGGGGTACTCCGCTGTCCCAGTGGTCAGGAAAATCTGTTCCGAACACTAGGTGGGGGTTGCAACGTCACTGCCTTGCCCCCCGTGATGTCATGCCACGCCCCCCCTCAATGCAAGTCTATGGGAGGGGGTGTGGCACTGCCACGCCCCCTCCCATAGACTTGCATTGAGGGGGGCGTGGGGTAACATCACAAGAGGTGTGGATGTGATGTCACATCCCCCGCAGCCCCCACCCGGTGTTTGGAACAGAATGTCCCGACCACTGCGGCAGCGGAGTACCCCTTTAATCTCGCATTTAGGCTCGGCTTACACTACAGAACCTCCGACTGGAAATATTCCGTCCAGAGATTCTGAGTTGCAGACGGCGCCGACTGAATAAGCTGGCGCTAGGCCTGTGCGGAGATTGCTGTTCCCATAGATGGCAATGTATTCAGCTGAAAGAATGACCAAAATCATTCATTTGGTGGGGAAAAATACGCCACCGAAATTCCATAGTGTGCATAGTGCAGCGGAATCCCAATGAAAACAATGGGACAAAAAACAAAGAATTTCCGTGCGTAATTTCTAAGTGGAATCAGGGCCCATTCACACTACAGAATCTCCACCTATGGAAAGCAGATCCTGACTGAATCTGTCAGCGCTAGGATCACTCGGAGATATCTCCATAGATGCATTTCCGAGCGATTTCCGCCAAACATATGTACACCTTTATTCTTCCAGTGGAGTCTGGGACTCTAAATTTCCACGGCAGAAGGTCTGTAGTGTGAATGGCAGGACCCCAATAAGAACAATAGGAGGCTGCTGTACCGGAATTTCGACGCAGAAATTCTAGAGCGTGAATTCAAGTCACAACCACATTGGAAAATCTGCTGCATTTTTAGCATCTGGTGCAGGTTTCAGGTGTTGATTTGGGGACAATTATGCTGATATTTTATAGCTACTCTATGGTAACTCCACTGATGCTCTGGCATATAGATACCTGTTTAAATGGTACCCGTCAGTGTCTATGGCGGCAGGACATTCTCTGATTGTGTCAGCTTCGTACTAGGAGATTGCCCGGAGGCTTTAAGCATCTCCTGCCTCCAGAGATCATGATGGGCAGCCTTGAAATCTCCTGGTAGCTTTATAGTCCATTATTACAATGATCAGGACACGGATTTGCCAGAAGTACCATGCAGTTTATACCAATAATCTCGGGTAACAAAGTTGCCAGGATTTTATAGTGTTATATAATATTAGTATTATAGCCATATTGGTATAATACTGATATAATACAGCCATATTGGTATATAATACTGATATAATACAGCCATATTGGTATATAATACTGATATAATACATCCATACCGGTATAATACAGCCATAGTGGTATATAATACTGGCATAATACATCAATATTGGTATATAATACTGATATAATACAGCCATATTGGTATATAATACTGATATAATACAGCCATATTGGTATATAATACTGATATAATACAGCCATATTGGTATATAATACTGATATAATACAGCCATATTGGTATATAATACTGATATAATACATCCATACTGGTATAATACAGCCATAGTGGTATATAATACCGGTATAATACATCCATATTGGTATATAATACTGGCATAATACATCAATATTGGTATATAATACTGATATAATACAGCCATATTGGTATATAATACTGGTATAATACAGCCATAGTGGTATATAATACATCCATAGTGATATATAATACTGGTATACTACAGCCAAATCCAATCCATCTCTCTAGAAGGCCTCAGTTACATGAATCCACCCTGGATACAGTTGCTAGGCTCCACATACATAATACAGATATAGTGGTATATAGTACTGGTATAATACAGCCATATTAGTGTATACTACCTCCAAACTGTTATACAACACTGGTAAAACACAGCTAAAAGGGTATATAATACTGGTATAGTACAGTAACAACCCATCCATCTCTCTATAAGGCCTCAGTTACAGGAACCCGCCCTGGATACGGTTGCTAGGCTCCATATACATAATAATACAGACAGAGGTATAATACAGCCATGGTAGTATATGATACTGCCATAATACTGGTATATACAGAGATAGCTGTATATACCGGTATAATACATCCGTAGGGGTATATAATACCAGTAGAATACATCCATAGTGGTATATAATACCGGTATAATACATCCATAGTGGTATATAATACCGGTATAATACATCCATAGTGGTATATAATACCGGTATAATACATCCATAGTGATATATAATACTGGTATAATACACCCATAGTGATATATAATACTGGTATAATACACCCATAGTGATATATAATACTGGTATAATACACCCATAGTGATATATAATACTGGTATAATACACCCATAGTGATATATAATACTGGTATAATACATCCATAGTGATATATAATACTGGTATAATACATCCATAGTGATATATAATACTGGTATAATACATCCATAGTGATATATAATACTGGTACATACATCCATACTGGTATATAATACTGGTATAATACATGCATACTGGTATAATACATCCATAGTGGTATATAATACTGGTATAATACATCCATAGTGATATATAATACTGGTATAATACATCCATAGTGATATATAATACTGGTATAATACATCCATAGTGATATATAATACTGGTATAATACATCCATAGTGATATATAATACTGGTATAATACATCCATAGTGATATATAATACTGGTATAATACATCCATAGTGATATATAATACTGGTATAATACATCCATAGTGATATATAATACTGGTATAATACATCCATAGTGATATATAATACTGGTATAATACATCCATAGTGGTATAATACATCCATAGTGATATATAATACTGGTATAATACATCCATAGTGGTATAATACATCCATAGTGATATATAATACTGGTATATAAAACCCGTATATACATCCATAGTGATATATAATACTGGTATATAAAACCCGTATATACATCCATAGTGATATATAATACTGGTATAATACATCCATAGTGGTATATAATACTGGTATATAAAACCCGTATATACATCCATAGTGGTATATAATACATCCATAGTGATATATAATACTGGTATAGTACAGTAACATCCCATCCATCTCTCTAGAAGGCCTCAGTTACAGGAATCCCCCCCGGATACGGTTGCTAGGCTCCACATACATAATACAGATATAGTGGTATATAGTACTGGTACATACAGCCATAGTGATATATAATACTGTTATAGTACAGTAACATCCCATCCATCTCTCTGAGGCCTCGGTTACAGGAATCCCCCCCGGATACGGTTGCTAGGCTCCACATACATAATACAGCAGATTTGTCAGGGTCTGATTTACACATCTCTAACTAATCCCATAAAAATAAATAAATAAACCTTGTGAGAATAGGAATTATTGGCTCATAGCTTCAGCACCAAGGCCAGCGACCAGCCTGAGAACCAAGCGTTACAGCCTGGGGGCCACTGGGGCTCCGTACACAAGATACAGGGTATATACATTATAGATCATTCCTGCGTGGGAGGGAGATCATGCAGCGCCATTGTCACCGATCACCTGACACGACAGATACATGGTAGATATTACATAGAAGATATACGGATAAATGGATATGACACAGATAGATATCTATCTCTCTCATATCTATCTATCTATCTCATATCTATCTATCATATCTATCTATCTATCTATCTATCTATCTCTCTACCTCATATCTATCTATCTATCTCATATCTATCTATCTATCTCATATCTATCTCATATCTATCTATCTCTCTCATATCTATCTCTCTCATATCTATGAGAGAGATAGATAGATATGAGATAGATATGAGATAGATAGATAGATAGATATGAGATAGATAGATAGATATGAGATAGATAGATATGAGATATATAGATAGATATGAGATAGATAGATATGAGATAGATAGATAGATATGAGATAGATAGATATGAGATATATAGATAGATATGAGATATATAGATAGATATGAGATATATAGATAGATATGAGATATATAGATAGATATGAGATATATAGATAGATATGAGATATATAGATAGATATGAGATATATAGATAAGAGAGAGACAGATGAGATGTAGATATTTCAAGAAAGATACATTAGCAAAGTAAATTATTAATGGATGCCAGTGAACCTGACCTTGATGTAGGGTCCTACTAGAAGCAAACTGATAGATGTGTTTTCCAAACAGTATTCCTCCAGCTGTTGCAAAACTACAACTCCCAGCATGCCCGGACAGCCGTTGGCTGTCCGGGCATGCTGGGAGTTGTAGTTTTGCAACAGCTGGAGGAACACTGTTTGCATCAACCTGGCCATAAGGGCGGATGTTTTACCTATCACTATACAGTACACAAACAATTCAGCCCCAAAACCATATCCGACACATCCAGCTCTGCTACATCTGTATAGACCTGAGCCTCCTGCTGCTGGACACCTCTGGAGACTAGATCTTTTTTGTTTATGTGACGTAAATCTGTAAATCTCTTTATTCATTATTATCAGAGGCCATATACACACACATATAGGTCATATATATATATATATATATATATATATATATATATATATATATATATATATATACACATACACACACACACACACAACCCCAAGGCAAGAACGCTGCACACACACACACACACACACACAACCCCAAGGCAAGAACGCTGCACACACACACACACAACCCCAAGGCAAGAACGCTGCACACACACACACACACACAACCCCAAGGCAAGAACGCTGCACACACACACACAACCCCAAGGCAAGAACGCTGCACACACACACACACAACCCCAAGGCAAGAACGCTGCACACACACACACACACACACACACACAACCCCAAGGCAAGAACGCTGCACACACACACACAACCCCAAGGCAAGAACGCTGCACACACACACACAACCCCAAGGCAAGAACGCTGCACACACAAACACAACCCCAAGGCAAGAACGCTGCACACACACACACAACCCCAAGGCAAGAACGCTGCACACACACACACAACCCCAAGGCAAGAACGCTGCACACACACACACAACCCCAAGGCAAGAACGCTGCACACACACACAACCCCAAGGCAAGAACGCTGCACACACACACACACACACACACACACAACCCCAAGGCAAGAACGCTGCACACACACACACACAACCCCAAGGCAAGAACGCTGCACACGCAGTAAGAGATCCAATCACTTTATGTTCTTTTATACAATATAAAACAATACGCTTTTTTTGTACATTTGAACACCGTTGGCACATTAAACAGCTCAATGTCGGACATATTGCGGCATTTTTTTTCGTGTGTGTTCTAGTTGTATTTGTTACATTCATACATACTATGAGGTGTTTGATAGTCTGAAATATGCAATGTCCAGCTTTAAAGGGGGGGGGGGGGGGGGGGGAAGGGTGCGGGGTTCAACCCCTGATCATCAGGCTAAAAATCCTGCGGCAGGAAACACATATATCTGCCTATAGGGGGAGGAGCGGGTGTCACCGTGTGTCATATAAAACAAGCTGCATCCCAGTTTATGGGAAAATAGTAAGAAAAAAAAAGGTTCACCCCGATGGGTGTACAGTCATCCCTGCAATTGTTGTTCCTCTTGCAGCATTGTTCCCCAACCTGTGGCTTATCAGCTGTTGCAAAACTACAACTCCCATCATGCCCAGACAGCCTTCTATAGAGTGATGGGTTTTAGGCTATTGCTTTAGATCAGAATTTACCAACCTAGGCATCCTCAGCTGACAATTCCCATCAAACCCTAACTACCACCCTGCTATTACAGAACTACAACTCCTAACAAGCCCTGACAACCTCCACGCTATTGCAAAAACTACAACTCCCATCATGCCGAAGCCCCCTGCTGTTGAAAAGCTACAACTCCCATAAAGCCCTGACAACCCCCCCCCCCCCCTCTGCGGCTGCAAGACTACAACTCCTATCAAGCTCTGACACCGCCCCAATTGCAAAACAACAACTCCCATCAAGCCCTGCTTGGAGGCTATTGCTTTAGATTAGAGTTTTCTAACCTAGGCATCCTCGGCAGTTGCAAAACGACAACTCCCAGCAAGCCCTGACCCCCCCCCCCCCCCCAAATCTATTGCAAAACTACAACTCCCATCGTGCCCTGACAATTCCCCAGCTGTTGCAAAACTACAACACCCTTTAGTAGGGCATGATGGGTGTTGTGGTTTTACAA
This sequence comes from Hyla sarda, assembly GCF_029499605.1. Lineage (NCBI taxonomy): Eukaryota > Metazoa > Chordata > Amphibia > Anura > Hylidae > Hyla > Hyla sarda. The sequence continues at coordinate 15,908,340 of NC_079196.1, read as the reverse complement.
CAGCTGTAGAACCACAGGAGGGGGAACACTGTGTGTGATTTACGGGGCCTTCATGCTATTTAAAGTTGGGGGTGCTGGATACATTGTATAACATAATAGCTTCAAAGATGAGATGCCTTCCTTTCATGAATCCCATCAACCACCTGCAAGTGCAAGTCATTGCGCCAAACCTGCAGCGAGGAAAAAAAAACAAACAAAAAAACACTGATACATAGAAGCAATAGGGTCTGCTAAGCCTGCGTCCGCTTTGCAGGTGGTCGCCTTCTAGACCCAAGCCATTGACTCTTAGTAGCCATCTAAAATAAATAGAAAAATAAAAAAAGAAAAGAAAACCACTGAAGCGCCTTCCAACCAGGAAAAAAACAGAACGAAAATGTCTCCTCTAACCCTTTTGCAAACGTAGGCAATGTTCCTCTACGATCAGTGACCCCCATGTTCGGATTTCCTGTCGGCGGCCTCGTGACCAGGACTTACGCCCCCAGTCTTCAAGTTGATCATTTTGTTGGTTATACCTAGATTTGTCCTCACCCAAAAAGGAAAGACCCGAACCCTCTCCGGCCCCTGTACCTCCTAACCCCTAGCGGTCCAAATTTATAGTCCAGTGGCCGTTGGATTCCCTGGTTTCTCCTTCGTTCTTCAGATCCTGGAAGACCTGTGTGAAAAAGTGGGGGTCGGAGTTGATCTGTAGCATTTTGGCACTCATACGGTCAATGATGCTCAGGCAACGTTGCCAGAAGACCTCTTTGTCGGTCTCCACCAGGAAGGGCTTGAGCGGGTAGGAGATTTCGTTGCCCATGTAGGAATAAGCCAAGTAGAGGCAAGTGAGGAAGGAGGCTTGGAGCTCGTACTCGGTGGACAGTTCGTCCCCAATGGCCTCTCTACACAGAAGGTAGACAAACACTAGGTTGGCCGGGGTGATGAAGCCTTGGTCTTGCCAGCCTTGGAGGAGCAAAGAGCGGTCGACGTTCCGGAACCACATGGTGGGTTCTCCTGGGCTCAGCTCCTTCAGTTTATAGCACCGGCGGCAAACAAATTCTCCCAGGCATCTGAGGAGTTCGCCCGTGGACGCCTGGACGATGACTCTACGTGGTGAGCACAGGGATCGCCCGCTCGCCTGCTTCTGCACCGCCACCAGCTGCTGCTGGATCTTCTGGCCTTCGATGGGCACGGTGGGAACGGGCACCGGTTTGGGTTCCCGGCGGCCGGGGCTGACCTGAGATTTCCGCAGGTTCTCGTGGTTGAGCTGCTCCACCAGGTTGTTGTTGGGCAGCAGCGGGCCATTGATGGGTCCAGGGTTGGGGTTGATCTTCTTGGCGTTCTTCTTCTTGGCCGACGCCGCCACCAGCCTCTTCCATGTCAGGGCAGAGATAAGAACCGAATGTCTCTTTAGGCTTTTCTCCGGTTTGCTGCCCCCATTCTTGCTATTGGGAATGGCTAGATATCCCCCTCCAACACCCGGGGGCTCCGGCTTTTTGTCATCCAGAGGTCCAGCTTTGCCAGGCGCCGGTGATAGGGATAGGACTGTGCCCATTATGGGGGGCTCCTCGCAGGAGGGCGCAGCGGTGACCTGGGGGTGTGAAGGGGAGTCACCAGATACAAGTCTATGGAGCCAAATGCACAATGCAGAGTCAGACACTACCTGCTGCAAGATCAATGCGACCAAGGTGGAGGCTGAGGGTGGATCCGGCTCTGGAGACGGATGCGCTGGATTCCTGGCGTTATTGCCGCACTACACTCCTCGTGCAATGTGAATTAGCTCCAGGATTGGGTCCATACAGGTGCGGCAGGGCTTGGTGCAGTGCCCGGGGGCGGCGGGGTCCGGCGGCCGGGGATGTGAGCTCGTACAGCCGCTCCTCCCGCTCCCCTGTGCGCTCTGCAGCATCCAGCGCCGGAGACCGGAGCCCTGACACCTGAGGCGGGAGCACGAGCAGCCGCAGGCCAATCAGAAGCCAGAATCAGCGTGACTGACAGCGTGCTCCGCCAATCACAGAGCGGGGATTGTGTGTGGGCTGCTGGATGCGGGTGGGTGTGGGGACTGCATCACGGGTGGAGGGTTCGGGGCATTATGGCCACGTTATGGAGGCACTCTGCTGCTAGGAGACCCGTGCACACGCCATATGTCATGAAATGTCGCTGAGGTAACGGGTGGTTCGGCTATGACGTCATTATCATTAACCGTTTGCCGGTGTATGTGACGTCACGGCTGGCAGAGGAATCTTTTATCTACTATTATTTTTTGCACGGATAGATGCTATCCCTTCTGCTGTGACTGTGAAACACGACGTGACGTCGTTTGACCGCATCTTTGCAGAGCTGTGACGTCATACCATGGCAAGAAAATACGGCGCCTCCTGTCAGACAGCTGCCGTGCCTCCTGTGTTGCAAAATCAAGCTGCAGGTGGTGTTTAAGCCTGCCGTGACGTCATTAATGGACCTAGAGCCAGTATGACGTCATAGTGTATGGATGGGTGCAGTCTATGCGACTGTGGGGTCATATATATATAGAGAGAGCAGTGGTCTCCAACCTGCGGACCTCCAGATGTTGCAAAACTACAACTCCCAGCATGCCCGGACAGCCGTAGGCTGTCCGGGCATGCTGGGAGTTGTAGTTTTGCAACATCTGGAGGTCCGCAGGTTGGAGACCACTACTATAGAGAGTCATGACATCACGTCTGCACCAGGAGATAATGACCTCATAGAGACAGTTCTCCTGACAGATGATTTCTGAGGGGCAGAATAAATGATGCTTCCGGATTTGGGGGCGTGAGGTAGTGCTGGGCGGTGTACCGGTTCATACCGAATACCGCAAAATTTTTCCTGCACGATATGAATATTTGCCCATACCGCAATACCGGTTGGGCCCCTCTCCCCCTCAAATGAGTGAATTATCCGCGGCAGCACGCTGTTCCCACATCGGGGGACTAATCATATGTGACCCGCGAGCGCTGTTCTGCTTTTCTTCCGCCGCCCCCCCCCCCCCCCCAATGAATTATCAGCCCAGCACTGTCCCCACATCATGTCACCCGCAAGCGCTCCTCGTCTCATCCTCCTATGAGTTGCGGGCCGCCGGCGGGGCTAGAAATCTGTACTGTACTACAAATAACGTTGCACGGGTTGCAAAAATAAACAAAACTTTAACTCACCTTCCGACGTTCCCTGTTACCGGCCTCACGGTCCCTCCACTGCGGTCCTGGGGATGGAAGCGTCACAGCGCAGTCAGCCTATCACCGTCCGCAGCGATGTCCCACCCCGGTCGGTGATAGGCTGACCCCACTGTCATGTAAGGAGCCGGCCGGCTTCATACATGACAGTGCATACAGCCTATCGCCGGCCGCAGCGATCTCCCGCCCCGGCCGCTGACAGGCTGAGCGCACTGTCATGTAAGGAGCAGTCCGGCTTCATACATGACAGTGCACTCAGCCTATCGCCGGCCGCAGCGATGTCCCGCCCCGGCCGGTGATAGGCTGAGCGCACTGTCATGTAAGGAGCAGGCCAGCTTCATACATGACAGTGCGCTCAGCCTATCACCGGCCGCAGTGATGTCCCGCCCCGGCCGGTGATAGGCTGAGCCCACTGTCATGTAAGGAGCAGGCCGGCTTCATACATGACAGTGCGCTCAGCCTATCACCGGCCGCAGTGATGTCCCGCCCCGGCCGGTGATAGGCTGAGCCCACTGTCATGTAAGGAGCAGGCCGGCTTCATACATGACAGTGCGCTCAGCCTATCACCGGCCGCAGTGATGTCCCGCCCCGGCCGATGATAGGCTGGCGACTCTGTGACTTTCCCGTCCCAAGGAAACAACAAGAGGACCGCAGCGCAGGACAGTGAAGATGGTAGCAGAGCCCGGAAAAACGTTATTTGTAGTACAGTACAGATTTCTAGCGCCGGCGGCCCGCAACTCATAGGAGGATGAGCAGAGGAGCGCTTGCCGTGACATGATGTGGGGACAGCGCAGCTGGTAATTCATTGGGGGGATGGGGGGGGGTGTTGGAAGAGAAGCGGTGCCCAGGACACATGGGGGGGAATACCGTTAAATACTGTGGAACTGCCATCACTTACAAAAATACCGGTATAGACGTTTTTGCTAATACCGCCCAGCTCTGGCGTGATGTCATATGCCTGCACAGCCAATCAATTCATGATGCAGGAAGAACACTGCTGTGGCCACTGATTGGATAAGCAGGGTGTGACATCATGTCACCTGGAAGCACTGGATAGTAGGGAGCAGCACTCCATTATAGTGGAAAGAGAAAGGTAATAGACTACCTACCTACAGGGGTCCACTACCTACAGGGAGGCTGCAACCTACAGGGGATCTACCTACTTGGGGCACCTATGTAATGGGGGAAACTTTGTAAAGGGACTTGCCTACCTACTGGAGGGACCTAACTGCCTAATGGGGGCACCTACCTACTTTTCCCCAACCCACTTTTTATCTACTTGCTCTACTGTGTGGGACACCAAGGAGGGCATTATTACTGTTAGGTGCTAAAAAAAAGCGTGGACCCTAAAATGTTTGGAAGGTTCTGCAGAGACAAATCTTGGCTGCAAGAAATCGTCATGACGGCCTGGCCTGGATGGAGAAGAAGAGGGAAATGAATGACTGATCAAAGAAGACGCCCCCTGTGAGTGACCGGTTGTAACTCTATGTAATCACATATATGATCTAGTGAAGAGCTGATATCTACCACTATATAATCACTGTATAAGCGGCAGGGGTATGTATGGGGGGGGGGGGGACATTTCCTCTTTGCATATTGGTATTTTATTGGTTCCACTGGTCTCAGTATACAGGATTTGGCCAGTAACAGTATGAGGTTATATGTATGGTCAAAATATTCCTCATTGTACACTGGTATTATTGGTAATATTGGTTTCAGTATACAGGATTTGGTCAGTAACAGTATGATGGTAATATATATGGTGATAATATTCCTCCTTGTATAACAGTATTATTGGTAATATTGGTCTCAGTATACAGGATTTGGTCAGTAACATTATGATGGTAATATGTATGGTGATAATATTCCTCCTTGTACACTGGTATTATTGGTAATATTGGTCTCAGTATACAGGATTTGGTCAGTAACAGTATGATGGTAATATGTATGGTGATAATATTCCTCCTTGTACACTGGTATTATTGGTAATATTGGTCTCAGTATACAGGATTTGGTCAGTAACATTATGATGGTAATATGTATGGTGATAATATTCCTCCTTGTACACTGGTATTATTGGCAATATTGGTCTCAGTATACAGGATTTGGTTAGTAACAGTATGATGGTAATATGTATGGTGATAATGTTCCTCCTTGTATACTGATATTATTGGTAATATTGGTCTCAGTATACAGGATTTGGTCAGTAACATTACGATGGTAATATGTATGGTGATAATATTCCTCCTTGTATAACAGTATTATTGGTAATATTGGTCTCAGTATACAGGATTTGGTCAGTAACATTATGATGGTAATATGTATGGTGATAATATTCCTCCTTGTACACTGGTATTATTGGTAATATTGGTCTCAGTATACAGGATTTGGTCAGTAACATTATGATGGTAATATGTATGGTGATAATATTCCTCCTTGTACACTGGTATTATTGGTAATATTGGTCTCAGTATACAGGATTTGGTCAGTAACATTACGATGGTAATATGTATGGTGATAATATTCTTTCTTGTATACTGATATTATTGGTAACTATCCTGGTCTCTCCAAGCTGCTCACCTGCTGTTCTGCATCATGTTCCTGCCTCTGTCTGTCAGTGCCAGCAGGTAAAATAATGCCAGAGAGGGAAAACACTTGAGGGACAGTGTACTAAATACTGTACAGGATTTTCCTTTAGCTGTTGCACAACTACAATTCCTGTAATGCCTGAGGCTCTCCAGGCATGATTGGAGGTGTAGCTAGGCAATTAAAGTGTGAAAAAACCTTTTCAGAGGGCGCTGTTAGGAACTTCAGAAGAATCCAAGTAGACACCAGGTTATGGATAAAAGTGCAGGGAAGCACTATTTTTATTAGTTACCAAAAGACGCGTTTCGGAGGCAAACCTCCTTCATCAGTAATGGCAAAAGAAATTCTAGTGCACAACAAATATCAGACTAAGCATATGTGTAACCTTTGTTGCTGCAAAAAAGGCACCACTCTGACCAAAGCTTGCTATTTTACAAGTAAGTTTTGTCCGAGACAGACTTCCTTAAATACTCCTGTCTTACTCCCAAATCAGGTCCCATAAGTGTGACGGGCATTGGATCCCTTCTTTGGCTGCTTCCGGGCATAACTGAGGAAACCTGCGAAACTGTCCCCGTGAAAGAGAGTCAGCTATGCAATTAACCTCAACTTTGACATAAGAGGCCTTAAAGGGGTACTCTGGTGAAAACCTTTTTTCTTTTAAATCAACTGGTGGCAGAAAGTTAAACATATTTGTAAATTACTTCTATTAAAAAATCTTAATCCTTCCTGTACTTATTAGCTGCTGAATACTACAGAGAAAATTATTTTCTTTTTGGATTGCTCTCTGATGACATCACGAGCAAAGTTCCCTCTGCTGACGTTATTATAATAATAATAACGCTTTATTTATTGTTGACCTTAGTGGGATTTGAACCCAAGTCCCCAGCACTGCAAGGCAGCAGTGCTAACCACTGAGCCACCATGCTGCCCTTAGCATACATCTGCTATGCATCTGCTATGCATGGTTGCTAAAATGGACAGAGATGTCAGCAGAGAGCACTGTGCTCGTGATGTCATCAGTGTTCCAAAAAGAAAAGAATTCATCTATAGCATTCAGCAGCTAATAATTACTGGAAGGATTAAGATTTTTTAATAGAAGTAATTTACAAATATGTTTAACTTTCTGGCACCAGTTGATTTAAAAGAAAAAAGTTTTCCACCGGAGTACCCCTTTAAGCCATATGTTCAAGCACAAACAAAGCAATACTAAGTGGCGAAGTAATTTTATAACTTCAACAGACCTGGAATATAAACAGTTAATTGCAAATTCGACTCCTTTATTGTCCGTATGCACAATAATTCTCTTGTTTCTGAAAGAGGCGCCCCAAATCGCTAGAGACATCACTGGGAATAATTCTAATAATACTATGTTAGTTGTTAGAGATGAGCAAAGTTACAGTAAATTTGATTCGTCACTAACTTCTCGGCTCGGCAGTTGATGACTTTTCCTGCATAAATTAGTTCAGCTTTCAGGTGCTCCGTGGGCTGGAAAAGGTGGGTACAGTCCTAGGAGACTCTTTCCTAGGACTGTATCCACCTTTTCCAGCCCACCGGAGCACCTGAAGGCTGAACTAATTTACGCAGGATAAGTCGTCAACTGCCGAGCCGAGAAGTTCGTGACGAATCGAATTTACTGTAAGTTCGCTCATCTCTATTAGTTGTCACACCTGCCTCTTTCCATGACACTAGCCATAGCTTGGCAGACCATTGCCCTTTAAAAAAATGCTCCATAGCCGAATGCACCTGACGCATCCATAAAAATACCTAATTCTGACCATATGGTAAACTCTGTTTGCCACACCGATGCATGGTTAAAGCTATTTAAGAACTCCGCCCATAAGGATAAGTCTTCTTTAAGAGGTCTGTCAATTTTTATATGACATTTAGGTGACCGGACACCACTAGTAGCTAAGTATAGTCTTCTTGAAAAATCTCTCCCCGTAGGAATGATTCTAGAAGCAAAAACTAATAAACCCAACATTCTTTGCAACTCTCTAAGTGTAACCTTCCTTTTAACCAAACAACTATTTATCCTACTTAACATGTCAACAATGTTTTCTTGTGGTAAAAAGAACAACATATAAAAAGTATCAATCTCAATTCCTAAAAATATTAACCTCTTACATGGACAAACAGTTTTTCCCAACGCTAACGGAACACCAAATTCATTACATATCTCCCTAAAGGCTTTAAATAAACAGTGTATATCATCGCTACCATCTGGACCTATAAACAAAAATTTGTCTAAATAGTGCACTCTCTCACCTGATGGATATACCTGTCTGACCGATCATTCTAAAAATGAGGAAAAAGCTTCAAAATAATAGCAAGATAATCTGAAACCCAATGGAAGGGCCTTGTCAAAATAAAATTAGTTTTCAAATTGAAAACCCAGGGAGTTAAAGCCAGATTCCCTGACTGGTAATAACCTAAACGCTGATTTGATATCCGCCTTGGCCAATAATGCTCCTTGACCTGTCTTTCTCAGTTTAACCAAGGCGGAGTCAAATGAAGCGTATTCTACTGCAAACTCATCGCTGTTTACCGAGTCATTCAGGGACTTTTTTTCTGGATAAGATTAATGATGAATTAGTCTAAATGTTCCTGGTTCTTTTTTAGGAATAATACCTAAAGGACATAATCTAAAATTCTTAAATGGGGGTGAGTCAAACGGGCCTTCTACCCTTCCTTCTTCTACTTTTTTAATTTTCTACCCAAACACACCCCTCTCCAGTATATTCAGGTACGAAAACTCCGATAGAAAAACTCTCAATCAACAAAGTAGCTCTCTGTGAGTCTGGAAACCTGTTTAGGAATGGCAGCGTGCCAATGAGACTAATTGGCGTCCAAGCTTTTGGAAACCGTTTCTCTACTGGAGAGGGGGTTATGTGCAGACAAATTGACTTTTTTGAAGCATTTAAAGACTGCAAGGTTACTCCCACAGTGTGAACATTTGTGGCGATACTTGCAGTTCGCCTGCCACCTGCATTGACTTTCATTAAAGGCGAAACACTCCCTTCCAAAAGGAATTCTGCCCAGGTGGTGGAAAACTGCGAGATCTTTGTGTTGGAAGCATTAAATTTAACCATAGGCCCACATCCTTTTGGCCCCATTTTAGATTAGGATGAACTGCTTTTTTTCGTCTAAACATCTCGTCGTAGCCTATCCAAGCTACACCGCCAAAATTTCTATATGCTTCCAAAATGATATCCATGGGTTGGAATAAACCAGAACATAGACTTGACTTCTTTTCTCCCATCACAGCAGCAAATATACAGAACACTTGTATCCAATTATTAAATGATCTTACTGGTTTTATCTTCCTCTTTCTCCTCTTTCTCCTCTTTCTTATTATCAACATTCCTATTTAGTTCACTCACTGATGGTAATAAGAAGAAAATATCCACATACTCTCCCCTCCAAATTTTCTCCTTGATAGAGCCCGACAGGTGGAAGCCTAGTGGCGACAATTCACACACAATCGCCTCCTTCATGCATACACCTGGTACAGGCCCAGAAGGAAGAGTATGTGGATCTATTGCATTCTCAGTACCCTGCTGTGTTCTGATGGGAGCTACATTTTTATTAACTTCCTGCGCTCTACTGGGGTCTACTGTTTTGGCTGATTCCTCAGTACTGGGGGCATTTGTTATACTAACTCAACCTGCCTGGGCTGAATTATGACTATCCCTAGCATTACTGCTGCGAGAAATAGACCAAGCAGCACTGGGCCCGGTTGTAACGGTAGGGGGGGAATCCTCTGCTCCCTTACTGGCATGGCGGCTACCATATTGAAGAACGCCGTCATACCAGCAAGGATACTCTGCCCAGGAGTGGAGCCAGTCCACCAGGCCAGCTCCCTATTACCTAAAAGAGAATGAGCGGCATCATGCTCACCGATGGATGCCCTCGCTGAAGACGCCGGACTATCTTCCTCTCTTCTCCGTGGCGAACAGGACCTTGAAACATGGGCGGCCGGGACGGGGGGCTTCTTGCTTGCTGTCCGGCTGGATCTTAAAACTTCAGCTCCACTTGTTCCTCGACTTCCGGTGGGCCCCTGGTGACGTCTCCGGAAACTGGTCCTGCGTTGATGACGTCATGAGCCGTGGATGCTCCAATGTCGTGTAACTCCGCCTCCTCCGTCATGCTCCTACTTCCGGTGTTCGCGGACCTCGGTGGAGGGGACCCGGGCGAAGATGGCGGCAGCTCTCCCTCTTCTCTGGACTCTGGAACGGGTTCTTCAAGGCAGTGCCGGAGCCAAGCCTCACCACCTGGACCGGAGGCTCGGTTCAATAGTAACAGGTACAGGTCATTCACCGGCATCCCGGTGTCAGACGGTAGAACTTCCTCAGACGACCTAGAGATGCTAACACCCCGATGTCTTTCCTTCAGGTGAATTTTCTGACTAGCCGACAGTTCAGTCATCTTGCTTCTTAAATAGACTTTGTAAATTCCCGCCGTGGCCTAACTAGCCAACAGGATTCTTCTTATTTTCTGCCCAGCAACGCCACCGGCCTATGAAAGAAGCTCAGAGTGCAAGTTAGTACAGTTCTTAACCCATTGTTTACCATATCTTTCTTTCCTGCTAATCTCATTTTTTATATGTATAATCATAACTACTAAGGGGAGGGGAGGGCGGCCCATCCCATGAGGCCCTTTCATTACCTTTCAGGGCCGACACATTTCTGCAGGACTTGAGCCCTGCTTTTCATTCTGCTATATCTATAGCATACCCTCTATAGTACACCATCAGAAGAGAGGATCCCGCTCCTCTATATCTCTATAGTACACCCTCAGAAGAGAGGATCCCGCTCCTCTATATCTCTATAGTACACCCTCAGAAGAGAGGATCCTGCTCCCCTATATCTCTATAGTATATCCTCAGAAGAGAGGATCCCGCTCCTCTATATCTCTATAGTACACCCTCAGAAGAGAGGATCCTGCTCCTCTATATCTCTATAGTACACCCTCAGAAGAGAGGATCCTGCTCCTCTATATCTCTATAGTACACCCTCAGAAGAGAGGATCCTGCTCCTCTATATCTCTATAGTACACCCTCAGAAGAGAGGATCCTGCTCCTCTATATCTCTATAGTACACCCTCAGAAGAGAGGATCCTGCTCCCCTATATCTCTATAGTATATCCTCAGAAGAGAGGATCCTGCTCCCCTATATCTCTATAGTACACCCTCAGAAGAGAGGATCCTGCTCTTCTATATCTCTATAGTACACCCTCAGAAGAGAGCATCCTGCTCCTCTATATCTCTATAGTACACCCTCAGAAGAGAGGATCCCGCTCCTCTATATCTCTATAGTACACCCTCAGAAGAGAGGATCCTGCTCCCCTATATCTCTATAGTATATCCTCAGAAGAGAGGATCCCGCTCCTCTATATCTCTATAGTACACCCTCAGAAGAGAGGATCCTGCTCCTCTATATCTCTATAGTACACCCTCAGAAGAGAGGATCCTGCTCCTCTATATCTCTATAGTACACCCTCAGAAGAGAGGATCCTGCTCCTCTATATCTCTATAGTACACCCTCAGAAGAGAGGATCCTGCTCCTCTATATCTCTATAGTACACCCTCAGAAGAGAGGATCCTGCTCCCCTATATCTCTATAGTATATCCTCAGAAGAGAGGATCCTGCTCCCTATATCTCTATAGTACACCATCAGAAGAGAGGATCCCGCTCCTCTATATCTCTATAGTACACCCTCAGAAGAGAGGATCCTTTTCCTCTATATCTCTATAGTACACCCTCAGAAGAGAGGATCCTGCTCCTCTATATCTCTATAGTACACCCTCAGAAGAGAGGATCCTGCTCCTCTATATCTCTATAGTACACCCTCAGAAGAGATGATCCTGCTCCTCTATATCTCTATAGTACACCATCAGAAGAGAGGATCCAGCTCCTCTATATCTCTATAGTACACCCTCAGAAGAGAGGATCCTGCTCCTCTATATCTCTATAGTACACCCTCAGAAGAGATGATCCTGCTCCTCTATATCTCTATAGTACACCCACAGAAGAGAGGATCCTGCTCCTCTATATCTCTATAGTACACCCTCAGAAGAGAGGATCCTGCTCCTCTATATCTCTATAGTACACCCTCAGAAGAGAGGATCCCGCTCCTCTATACAGTGGTCCCTCAACATACGATGGTAATTCGTTCCAAACGACCCATCGTTTGTCGAATCCATCGTATGTTGAGGGATCCATGCAATGTAAAGTATAGGAAGCTGTACTCACCTGTCCCCGCCGCTCCGCACCAGGTCCTCACCTCTCCCGCTGCTGTTCCAGGGGCTCCCGATGCTGTCCCGCTGCTCCGGTGTCTTCTTCGCAATCCTCCGGTGTCTTGCGCATCTTCTGCAGGGTCCGGGCCTCGCTTTCTGGTGACGTTATTACGCTGCTGCGCTGACGCGGCGTGCGTAGTGACGTAATAACGACGCCGGAAAGCAAGGCCCGGACCCTGGAGAAGATGCGCAAGACACCGGAGGATCGTGAAGTGGACCCGGAGCATCGGGAATAGGTAAGTGAACCTGCTGGGGCACATTACACTGCTATCCGACAGCAGCGTAAGCATTTTGCGCTGTCGGATAGCAGTTAATGTGAAGGCCCCGACATATAAAAGTATCGTATGTCGATGCTGACATCGACATGCGATGGCCTCTGAGAGGCCATCGTATGTCGACTTTATCATATGTCGGGGCCATTGTAGGTCGGGGGGTTACTGTATCTCTATAGTACACCCTCAGAAGAGAGGATCCTGCCCCCCTATATCTCTATAGTACACCCTCAGAAGAGAGGATCCTGCTCCTCTATATCTCTATAGTACACCCTCAGAAGAGTGGATACTGCTCCTCTATATCTCTATAGTCCACCCTCAGAAGAGATGATCCTGCTCCTCTATATCTCTATAGTACACCATCAGAAGAGAGGATCCCGCTCCTCTATATCCCTATAGTACACCCTCAGAAGAGAGGATCCTGCTCTTCTATATCTCTATAGTACACCCTCAGAAGAGAGGATCCCGCTCCTCTATATCTCTATAGTACACCCTCAGAAGAGAGGATCCTACTCCTCTATATCTCTATAGTGCACCCTCAGAAGAGAGGATCCTGCTCCCTTATATCTCTATAGTACACCCTCAGAAGAGAGGATCCTGCTCCTCTATATCTCTATAGTACACCCTCAGAAGAGAAGATCCTGCTCCTCTATATCTCTATAGTGCACCCTCAGAAGAGAGGATCCTGCTCCTCTATATCTCTATAGTACACCCTCAGAAGAGAGGATCCCGCTTCTCTATATCTCTATAGTACACCCTCAGAAGAGAGGATCCTGCTCCTCTATATCTCTATAGTACATACTCAGAAGAGATGATCCTGCTCCCCTATATCTCTATAGTACACCCTCAGAAGAGAGAATCCTGCTCCTCTATATCTCTATAGTACACCCTCAGAAGAGATGATCCTGCTCCTCTATATCTCTATAGTACACCATCAGAAGAGAGGATCCCGCTCCTCTATATCCCTATAGTACACCCTCAGAAGAGAGGATCCTGCTCTTCTATATCTCTATAGTACACCCTCAGAAGAGAGGATCCCGCTCCTCTATATCTCTATAGTACACCCTCAGAAGAGAGGATCCTACTCCTCTATATCTCTATAGTGCACCCTCAGAAGAGAGGATCCTGCTCCCTTATATCTCTATAGTACACCCTCAGAAGAGAGGATCCTGCTCCTCTATATCTCTATAGTACACCCTCAGAAGAGAAGATCCTGCTCCTCTATATCTCTATAGTGCACCCTCAGAAGAGAGGATCATGCTCCTCTATATCTCTATAGTACACCCTCAGAAGAGAGGATCCCGCTTCTCTATATCTCTATAGTACACCCTCAGAAGAGAGGATCCTGCTCCTCTATATCTCTATAGTACATACTCAGAAGAGATGATCCTGCTCCCCTATATCTCTATAGTACACCCTCAGAAGAGAGAATCCTGCTCCTCTATATCTCTATAGTACACCCTCAGAAGAGAGGATCCTGCTCCTCTATATCTCTATAGTACACCCTCAGAAGAGAGGATCCTGCTCCTCTATATCTCTATAGTACACCTTCAGAAGAGAGGATCCTGCTCCTCTATATCTCTATAGTACACCCTCAGAAGAGAGGATCCTGCTCCTCTATATCTCTATAGTATATCCTCAGAAGAGAGGATCCTGCTCCTCTATATTTCTACAGTACACCCTCAGAAGAGAGGATCCTGCTCCTCTATATCTCTATAGTACACCTTCAGAAGAGAGGATCCTGCTCCTCTATATCTCTATAGTACACCCTCAGAAGAGAGGATCCTGCTCCTCTATATCTCTATAGTATATCCTCAGAAGAGAGGATCCTGCTCCTCTATATTTCTACAGTACACCCTCAGATGAGAGGATCCTGCTCCCCTATATCTCTATAGTACACCCTCAGAAGAGAGGATCCTGCTCACCTATATCTCTATAGTACACCCTCAGAAGAGAGGATCCTGCTCCTCTATATCTCTATAGTACACTATCAGAAGAGAGGATCCTGCACCTCTATATCTCTATAGTACACCCTCAGAAGAGAGGATCCTGCTCCTCTATATCTCTATAGTACACCATCAGAGGAGAGGATCCTGCTCCTCTATATCTCTATAGTACACCCTCAGAAGAGATGATCCTGCTCCTCTATATCTCTATAGTACACCCTCAGAAGAGAAGATCCTGCTCCTCTATATCTCTATAGTACACCCTCAGAAGAGAGGATCCTGCTCCTCTACATCTCTATAGTACACCCTCAGAAGAGAGGATCCTGCTCCTCTATATCTCTATAGTACACCCTCAGAAGAGAGAATCCTGCTCCTCTATATCTCTATAGTACACCCTCAGAAGAGAGGATCCTGCTCCTCTATATTTCTATAGTCCACCCTCAGAAGAGATGATCCTGCTCCCCTATATCTCTATAGTACACCATCAGAGGAGAGGATCCTGCTCCTCTATATCTCTATAGTACACCCTCAGTAGAGAAGATCCTACTCCTCTATATCTCTATAGTACACCCTCAGAAGAGAGGATCCTGCTCCTCTATATCTCTATAGTACACCATCAGAAGAGAGGATCCTGCTACTCTATATTTCTATAGTACACCCTCAGAAGAGAGGATCCTAGCTCCTCTATATCTCTATAGTACACCCTCAGAAGAGAGGATCCTGCTCCTCTATATCTCTATAGTACACCATCAGAAGAGAGGATCCTGCTCCTCTATATCTCTATAGTACACCCTCAGAAGAGAGGATCCTGCTCCCTTATATCTCTATAGTCCACCCTCAGAAGAGAGGATCCTGCTCCTCTATATCTCTATAGTACACCATCAGAAGAGAGGATCCTGCTCCTCTATATTTCTATAGTACACCCTCAGAAGAGAGGATCCTAGCTCCTCTATATCTCTATAGTACACCCTCAGAAGAGAGGATCCTACTCCCCTATATCTCTATAGTACACCCTCAGAAGAGAGAATCCTGCTCCTCTATATCTCTATAGTCCACCCTCAGAAGAGAGGATCCTGCTCCTCTATATCTCTATAGTACATCCTCAGAAGAGATGATCCTGCTCCCCTATATCTCTATAGTACACCCTCAGAAGAGAGGATCCTGCTCCTCTATATCTCTATAGTACACCCTCAGAAGAGAGGATCCTGCTCCTCTATATCTCTATAGTACATCCTCAGAAGAGATGATCCTGCTCCCCTATATCTCTATAGTACACCCTCAGAAGAGATGATCCTGCTCCTCTATATCTCTATAGTACACCCTCAGAAGAGAGGATCCTGCTCCTCTATATCTCTATAGTACACCCTCAGAAGAGAGGATCCTGCTCCTCTATATCTCTATAGTACATCCTCAGAAGAGATGATCCTGCTCCCCTATATCTCTATAGTACACCCTCAGAAGAGAGGATCCTGCTCCTCTATATCTCTATAGTATATCCTCAGAAGAGAGGATCCTGCTCCTCTATATCTCTATAGTACACCCTCAGAAGAGATGATCCTGCTCCTCTATATCTCTATAGTACACCCACAGAAGAGAGGATCCCGCTCCTCTATATCTATATAGTACACCCTCAGAAGAGAGGATCCTGCTCCCCTATATCTCTATAGTACACCCTCAGAAGAGATGATCCTGCTCCCCTATATCTCTATAGTACACCCTCAGAAGAGAGGATCCTGCTCCTCTATATCTCTATAGTACACCCTCAGAAGAGAGGATCCTGCTCCTCTATATCTCTATAATACACCCTCAGAAGAGAGGATCCTGCTCCTCTATATCTCTATAGTACACCCTCAGAAGAGAGGATCCTGCTCCTCTATATCTCTATAGTACACCTTCAGAAGAGAGGATCCTGCTCCTCTATATCTCTATAGTATATCCTCAGAAGAGAGGATCCTGCTCCTCTATATCTCTATAGTACACCCTCAGAAGAGAGGATCCTGCTCCCCTATATCTCTAAAGTACACCCTCAGAAGAGAGGATCCTGCTCCTCTATATCTCTATAGTACACTATCAGAAGAGAGGATCCTGCACCTCTATATCTCTATAGTACACCCTCAGAAGAGAGGATCCTGCTCCTCTACATCTCTATAGTACACCCTCAGAAGAGAGGATCCTGCTCCTCTATATCTCTATAGTACACCCTCAGAAGAGAGAATCCTGCTCCTCTATATCTCTATAGTCCACCCTCAGAAGAGATGATCCTGCTCCCCTATATCTCTATAGTACACCATCAGAGGAGAGGATCCTGCTCCTCTATATCTCTATAGTACACCCTCAGTAGAGAAGATCCTACTCCTCTATATCTCTATAGTACACCCTCAGAAGAGAGGATCCTGCTCCTCTATATCTCTATAGTACACCATCAGAAGAGAGGATCCTGCTCCTCTATATTTCTATAGTACACCCTCAGAAGAGAGGATCCTAGCTCCTCTATATCTCTATAGTACACCCTCAGAAGAGAGGATCCTGCTCCTCTATATCTCTATAGTACACCATCAGAAGAGAGGATCCTGCTCCTCTATATCTCTATAGTACACCCTCAGAAGAGAGGATCCTGCTCCCTTATATCTCTATAGTCCACCCTCAGAAGAGAGGATCCTGCTCCTCTATATCTCTATAGTACACCATCAGAAGAAAGGATCCTACTCCCCTATATCTCTATAGTACACCCTCAGAAGAGAGGATCCTGCTCCTCTATATCTCTATAGTACACCCTCAGAAGAGAGGATCCTGCTCCTCTATATCTCTATAGTATATCCTCAGAAGAGATGATCCTGCTCCCCTATATCTCTATAGTACACCCTCAGAAGAGATGATCCTGCTCCTCTATATCTCTATAGTACACCCACAGAAGAGAGGATCCCGCTCCTCTATATCTATATAGTACACCCTCAGAAGAGAGGATCCTGCTCCCCTATATCTCTATAGTACACCCTCAGAAGAGATGATCCTGCTTCCCTATATCTCTATAGTACACCCTCAGAAGAGAGGATCCTGCTCCTCTATATCTCTATAGTACACCCTCAGAAGAGAGGATCCTGCTCCTCTATATCTCTATAGTACATCCTCAGAAGAGATGATCCTGCTCCCCTATATCTCTATAGTACACCCTCAGAAGAGAGGATCCTGCTCCTCTATATCTCTATAGTACATCCTCAGAAGAGAGGATCCTGCTCCTCTATATCTCTATAGTACACCCTCAGAAGAGATGATCCTGCTCCTCTATATCTCTATAGTACACCCACAGAAGAGAGGATTCCGCTCCTCTATATCTATATAGTACACCCTCAGAAGAGAGGATCCTGCTCCCCTATATCTCTATAGTACACCCTCAGAAGAGAGGATCCTGCTCCTCTATATCTCTATAGTCCACCCTCAGAAGAGAGGATCCTGCTCCTCTATATCTCTATAGTACACCCTCAGCAGAGAGGATCTTGCCCCCCCCCCTACAGCTTTAGAGCACACCCTCAAAAGATGAAGCTGCAGCAGCATAGAGGACATTATATAGCTGTACAGAGCAGTTTAAGGTGTGGATCAAATAATGGTTGATATAATACTTACTAGAGCTTTCAGTTGCTTCTTTGTCTCTTTCTTACTCTGCAGCTCTTCTCCCCATCCATTTTCCATAAACTTTAAGGGACAGCAGTAATCTTATCCCTCAGTGAGCTCATTCATCTCTGATGGTTTTAAGCAGTTCTTCAGAGTAAATCTTAAGTTTAGGAGAGAGCAGGAAAGTTGGCTGATATGAGTAGAAAAAGGCATTTTTCTTTGATAAGATGCTATAAGATTTCTTGTATTTCTATTCATTTATGTGCACCTTGCTGGGATGACCTTGACCATTTAATGTACAGGCTCAATATACTAACACAGCATAAAACATAAACCATTGATCTGCTCAGACTCCCATTGTATCACTGGGTTTAGGATTCCCCCTTGGGGTCCTGTCTTCATCTGTCCTCAGTGATCAGTAAGAGCGTCCATCTCTCCTCATGTTGGCTGTCAAAGCAAATTCGTCTGAAGATGGAAGATGCTGCTCACTCGCGGCCCTAACCCTCTAAGGCGTCTCACATGGGGGTGATGGGGGGGGGGGGCAGGGAGATAGGGAGGAAACATCCAGGAAGAAAACCTATAATGGAGGGAACATTGTGTTTTCAGAAATATTCCCAGAACTCTTTCCCTTAATATTTTACATGTAATAATGTGCAGAATGTGACAGGTGATCTGTGCATCCAGTTATACAGAAATGATCAGAATCGCGATCCTATTCCTTATCTTTTATCTGCACTTGCTGTCTGTGAATGGAAATATGGTTTTACATAAACATTATAATAATATATAAACCTGCCCTGAGAATGTCAAACTGATCTATTCAGGCAGCTTGTTACAACCGGTTACCCTGATACACTGTAACAATCCCTGCACCTGTCACCCTGATACACTGTAACAATCCCTGCTGCTCATGTCACCCTGATACACTGTAACAATCCCTGCTCATGTCACCCTGATACACTGTAACATTTCCTGCACCTGTCACCCTGATACACTGTAACAATCCCTGCTGCTCATGTCACTCTGATACACTGTAACAATCCCTGCTGCTCATGTCACCCTGATACACTGTAACAATTCCTGCACCTGTCACCCTGATACACTGTAACATTTCCTGCACCTGTCACCCTGATACACTGTAACAAACCCTGCACATTTCACCCTGATACACTGTAACAATCCCTGCACATGTCACCCTGATACACTGTAACAATCCCTGCACATTTCACCCTGATACACTGTAACAATCCCTGCACATGTCACCCTGATACACTGTAACAATCCCTGCACGTGTCACCCTGATACACTGTAACATTTCCTACACCTGTCACTCTGATACACTGTAACAATTCCTGCACCTGTCACCCTGATACACTGTAACAATCTCTGCTGCTCATGTCAACCTGATACACTGTAACAATCCCTGCTGCTCATGTCACCCTGATACACTGTAACAATTCCTGCACCTGTGACCCTGATACACTGCAACAATTCCTGCACCTGTCACCCTGATACACTGTAACAATTCCTGCAACTGTCACCCTGATACACTGTAACAATCCCTGCACATGTCACCCTGATACACTGTAACATTTCCTGCACCTGTCACCCTGATACCCTGTAACATTTCCTGCACCTGTCACCCTGATACACTGTAACAATTCCTGCACCTGTCACCCTGATACACTGCAACAATTCCTGCACCTGTCACCCTGATACACTGTAACAATCCCTGCACATGTCACCCTGATACACTGTAACAATTCCTGCACCTGTCACCCTGATACCCTGTAACATTTCCTGCACCTGTCACTCTGATACACTGTAACAATTCCTGCACCTGTCACCCTGATACACTGCAACAATTCCTGCACCTGTCACCCTGATACACTGTAACAATCCCTGCACATGTCACCCCGATACACTGTAACAATCCCTGCACCTGTCACCCTGATACACTGTAACAATCCCTGCACCTGTCACCCTGATACACTGTAACATTTCCTGCACCTGTCACCCTGATACACTGTAACAATTCCTGCACCTGTCACCCTGATACACTGCAACAATTCCTGCACCTGTCACCCTGATACACTGTAACATTTCCTACACCTGTCATTCTGATACACTGTAACAATTCCTGCACCTGTCACTCTGATACACTGTAACAATTCCTGCACATGTCACCCTGATACACTGTAACAATCCCTGCACATTTCACCCTGATACACTGTAACAATTCCTGCACCTGTCACTCTGATACACTGTAACAATCCCTGCACCTGTCACCCTGATACACTGTAACAATCCCTGCACATGTGACCCTGATACACTGTAACATTTCCTGCACCTGTCACCCTGATACACTGTAACAATCCCTGCACATTTCACCCTAATACACTGTATCAATCCCTGCACGTGTCACCCTAATACACTGTAACAATCCCTGCACGTGTCACCCTGATACACTGTAACATTTCCTACAACTGTCATTCTGATACACTGTAACAATTCCTGCACCTGTCACTCTGATGCACTGTAACAATTCCTGCACATGTCACCCTGATACACTGTAACAATCCCTGCACATGTCACCCTGATACACTGTAACAATCCCTGCACAAGTCACCCTGATACACTGTAACATTTCCTGCACCTGCCACCGTTATACACTAACGATTCCTGCACCTGTCAACCTGATACACTGTAACAATCCCTGCACCTGTCACCCTGATACACTGTAACAATCTCTGCACCTTTAACCTGATACACTGTAACAATCCATGCACCTGTCACCCTGATACACTGTAACAATCCCTGCACCTGTTACCCTGATACACTATAACAATACCTGCACCTTTAACCTTTTACACTGTAACAATCCCTGCACGTGTCACCCTGATACATTGTAACAAAACCTGCATGTGTCACTCTGATACACTGTAACAATCCCTGCACCTGTTCCCCTGATACACTGTAACAATTCCTGCACCTGTCACCCTGATACATTGTAACAAATCCTGCATGTGTCACCCTGATACACTGTAACAAGCTCTGAGCAGAATATGACATCTGTTCTTCCCTAGAGGCATTGCTGTGCTTTTCCATACTTGAACTCAGTTATTATAACCAAGTGATAGAAACTTATGGGTGTATGGACCTGGGCCCCATACTGAGGGAGATGTTAAACAGTCTGCACTTTGTATTATGACAGCTCCATAGGACTCCATGCTATATGTTGTATACATCCTTAGACCAGTGTCACCCCAGGACCCTTCAAAGTTATTATATCCAAGTGATAATAACCTATGGGTGTATGAACCTGGGCCCTATACAGAAACAGATGTGACACAACCTGCACTATGGAATTTGACAGCTCCATAGGACTGCATGCTGTATGTTCTCCCCTAGAAGCATTACTGTACCATATACATCCTTAGACCAGTGTTCTTACAGTTACAAACCTATGTGTGTAGGAAACAGAGCCCTCTACAGAGGTAGATGTGGGGGACACAACCTGCACTTTGGAGTATGACAGCTCCATGGGACTCCATGCTATAGTTTATGCCCCAGAAGCATAGATATTCTATATGCTTCTTTAAAGCTGTGTTATTTATTGAACCCTCACAGTTATTTTAAAGGGGTACTCTGGTGGAAAACTCTTTTTTTTTAAATCATTAAACAGATTTGTAAATTACTTCTATTAAAACATCTTAATCCTTCTAGTACTTATTAGCTGCTGAATACTACAGAGGAAATTATTTTCTTTTTGGAACACAGAGCTCTCTTCTGACATCTCTGTTCATTTTAAGAACTCTCCGGAGTAGGAGAAAATCCCCATAGCAAACATATGCTGCTCTGGTCAGTTCCTAAAATGGACAGAGATGTCAGCAGAGAGCACTGTGCTCATGATGTCAGCAGAGAGCACTGTGCTCATGATGTCAACAGAGAGCACTGTGGTCATGATGTCAGCAGAGAGCACTGTGGTCATGATGTCAGCAGAGAGCACTGTGCTCATGATGTCAGCAGAGAGCACTGTGTTCCAAAAGGAAAAGAATTTCCTCTGTATTATTCAGCATTTAATAAGTACTGGAAGGATTAAAGGGGTACTCCGGTGAAAACCTTTTCCTTTTAAATCAACTGGTGGCAGAAAGTTAAACATATTTGTAAATTACTTCTATTAAAAAATCTTAATCCTTCCTGTACTTATTAGCTGCTGAATACTACAGAGGAAATTATTTTCTTTTTGGAATGCTCTCTGATGACATCACGACCACAGTTCTCTCTGCTGACGTTACTATAATAATAATAATGCTTTATTTATTGTTGACCTTAGTGGGATTTGAACCCAAGTCCCCAGCACTGCAAAGCAGCAGTGCTAACCACTGAGCCCCCATGCTGCCCTTAGCATACATCTGCTATGCACGGTTGCTAAAATGGACAGAGATGTCAGCAGAGAGCACTGTGCTCGTGATGTCATCAGTGTTCCAAAAAGAAAAGGAATTTCCATCTATAGCAGTCAACAGCTAATAAGTACTGGAAGGATTAAGATTTTTTAATAGAAGTAATTTACAAATATGTTTAACTTTCTGGCACCAGTTGATTTAAAAGAAAAAAGTTTTCCACCGGAGTACCCCTTTAAGTGATACAAACCTGCGTGTATTATCCTGTGCCCTATACAGAGGCAGATGTGGGTGACACAACCTGCACTATGGACTATGATGGTGACATATAAACAAGTAATGAGATAGAAGGTATCCATGTGAGACACAAGCCTCTTTCTCCGCACGTCGCAGCTATGTATATCACACCAGGAGGTGGCTGCCCGCTCGCTGCCGTAAAGACGCTTTCACCTTCCCTCTCCTTCCTTGGGCTTTATGGCGTCCCCTGAGTCACCTAATCCGTACACAACTCACAAGTCACCTGTCAGCAGCCGTGTCCTCAGCTGTGCAAGCGTCTCCATGGCTGTGTGTGTATCCGCCCTCTGGGTTCATCATCTGTATATGATGGCGGTGACTGTTTTGCCATTTTCATGTATTTATTCATGTATTTATAGTGCACTGCTGCAGCTGGGCTTCATCTTGGCACTGGGCACTAGCATTAGGAGCATGAACCCCAGTGCAGTGCGCCATTGTTAATGGGCTGGACAACCTTTGGTGCAAAATATAGTATGAAAGTGCAGAATTTTTCATTCCGCAATAATTTTACTAAAATAAATAAAAGTCAGTGTTTTATAGTAGTTATATTCTTGTATAGAGGAGCAGTATTATAGTAGTTATATTCTTGTATATAGGAGCAGTATTATATTAGTTATATTCTTGTATATAGGAGGCAGTATTATAGTAGTTATATTCTTGTATATAGAAGGCAGTATTATAGTAGTTATATTCTTGTATATAGGAGCAGTATTATAGTAGTTATATTCTTGTATATAGGAGACAGTATTATAGTAGTTATATTCCTGTATATAGGAGCAGTATTATAGTAGTTATATTCTTGTATATAGGAGGCAGTATTATAGTAGTTATATTCTTGTATATAGAAGGCAGTATTATAGTAGTTATATTCTTGTATATAGGAGCAGTATTATAGTAGTTATAGTCTTGTATATAGGAGGCAGTATTATAGTAGTTATATTCTTGTATATAGGAGCAGTATTATAGTAGTTATATTCTTGTATATAGGAGGCAGTATTATAGTAGTTATATTCTTGTATACAGGAGCAGTATTATAGTAGTTATATTCTTGTATATAGGGGCAGTATTATAGTAGTTATATTCTTCTATATAGGGGCAGTATTATAGTAGTTATATTCTTGTATATAGGAGCAGTATTATAGTAGTTATATTCTTGTATATAGGAGCAGTATTATAGTAGTTATATTCTTGTATATAGGAGCAGTATTATAGTAGTTATATTCTTGTATATAGGAGTAGTATTATAGTAGTAATATTCTTGTATATAGGAGCAGTATTATAGTAGTTATATTCTTGTATAGAGGAGCAGTATTATAGTAGTTATATTCTTGTATAGAGGAGCAGTATTATAGTAGTTATATTCTTGTATATAGGAGCAGTATTATAGTAGTTATATTCTTGTATATAGGGGCAGTATTATAATAGTTATATTCTTGTATATAGGAGCAGTATTATAGTAGTTATATTCTTGTATAAAGAAGGCAGTATTATAGTAGTTATATTCTTGTATATAGGTGACAGTATTATAGTAGTTATATTCTTGTATAGAGGAGCAGTATTATAGTAGTTATATTCTTGTATATAGGAGGCAGTATTATAGTAGTTATATTCTTGTATATAGAAGGCAGTATTATAGTAGTTATATTCTTGTATATAGGAGCAGTATTATAGTAGTTATATTCTTGTATATAGGAGCAGTATTATAGTAGTTATATTCTTGTATATA
Organism: Hyla sarda; assembly: GCF_029499605.1. Classification (NCBI taxonomy): domain Eukaryota; kingdom Metazoa; phylum Chordata; class Amphibia; order Anura; family Hylidae; genus Hyla; species Hyla sarda. Next base: position 15,884,048 of record NC_079196.1, on the reverse strand, counting down.
GGAGTAGTATTATAGTAGTTATATTCTTGTATATAGGAGCAGTATTATAGTAGTTATATTCTTGTATATAGGGGCAGTATTATAATAGTTATATTCTTGTATATAGGAGCAGTATTATAGTAGTTATATTCTTGAATATAGAAGGCAGTATTATAGTAGTTATATTCTTGTATATAGGTGACAGTATTATAGTAGTTATATTCTTGTATATAGGAGCAGTATTATAGTAGTTATATTCTTGTATATAGGAGCAGTATTATAGTAGTTATATTCTTGTATATAGGAGCAGTATTATAATAGTTATATTCTTGTATATAGGAGTAGTATTATAGTAGTTATATTCTTGTATATAGGGGGCAGTATTATAGTAGTTATATTCTTGTATATAGGAGTAGTATTATAGTAGTTATATTCTTGTATATAGGGGGCAGTATTATAGTAGTTATATTCTTGTATATAGGAGCAGTATTATAGTAGTTATATTCTTGTATATAGGAGCAGTATTATAGTAGTTATATTCTTGTATATAGGAGCAGTATTATAGTAGTTATATTCTTGTATATAGGAGCAGTATTGTAGCAGTTATATTATTGTATATAGGAGCAGTATTATAGTAGTTATATTGCTGTATATAGGAGGCAGTATTATAGTAGTTTTATTGCTGTATATAGGAGGCAGCTTTCCATACTGATACATGATTGTGGGAACATTTAGCTAAATCTATTTGCTTTACTTTGTTCACCTGATTTTTGTAGTATTTCCTGCACTTTTGCTATAGATTGCTTGTTGTTTGATATGTCGGTGATTACACTGTTGGTTCTTCTGCAGTCAGTGCTGCATCATCTATGTTTATTGCTTCTGTTGGAATATACAGGGAATATAGATTCCCCCTGCAGAGCTCTTCCTGCGGAGCGGAGGCTGAGGGCTCATCACACACCGCTCTGCGCCTGCTCCACACATCCTGATATAATGACAAGGCGTCTTGGCAGAACAGCTTGTTCCCTGCAGAAATCAGAGCGAGTTTTCCCTCTCAGCTTCTTCCTGCTCTTAGTTATTATGGACGCTGCTTGTAGCTCATTCTCTTGTGTTGCTGTATTTGTAGAATGTGAATGGTTCTAGAGAATCGGAATTTGTATTGTATTTTGTGTTATTGGGATAATTCATATAAGATTAGACACAATGTTATATATATATATATATATATATATATATATATATATATATATATATATCATTGTGTCTAATCTTATAGAGAACCCGTGGCCTCCTCTCACCCTTCCATTTTAGTAAGTACTAGAATTCTCTATATCAGCGGTCTCAAACTGTGGCCCTCCAGATGTTGCAAAACTTCAACTCCCAGCATGCCCGGACAGCCAACGGCTGTCCGGGCATGCTGGGAGTTGAAGTTTTTTCAACATCTGGAGGACCAAAGTTTGAGACTACTGGTAAGAGATGAAAGGGAAGCCTTGATTTACCTTTTAGGGTCAGTGTGGATCCTCTGGAGAAGGCAGACAGGCTTTTGACTGTACAGGCATGCTGGGAGTTGAAGTTTTGCAACATCTGGAGGACCAAAGTTTGAGACTACTGGTAAGAGATGAAAGGGAAGCCTTGATTTACCTTTTAGGGTCAGTGTGGATCCTCTGGAGAAGGCAGACAGGCTTTTGACTGTACAGGCATGCTGGGAGTTGAAGTTTTGCAACATCTGGAGGACCAAAGTTTGAGACTACTGGTAAGAGATGAAAGGGAAGCCTTGATTTACCTTTTAGGGTCAGTGTGGATCCTCTGGAGAAGGCAGACAGGCTTTTGACTGTACAGGCATGCTGGGAGTTGAAGTTTTGCAACATCTGGAGGACCAAAGTTTGAGACTACTGGTAAGAGATGAAAGGGAAGCCTTGATTTACCTTTTAGGGTCAGTGTGGATCCTCTGGAGAAGGCAGACAGGCTTTTGACTGTACAGGCATGCTGGGAGTTGAAGTTTTGCAACATGTGGAGGGCCACAGTTTGAGACCACTGCCCTATATATTAAAATCTATTAACCCCTTAAGGGCGCAGGGTTTTTCAGTTTTTGCACTTTCGTTTTTTTCCTCCTTACCTTCTATAAATCATAACCCTTTCAATTTTCCACCTAAAAATCTATATTATGGCTTATTTTTTTGCGTCACCAATTCTACTTTGCAGGGGCATTAGTCATTTTACCCAAAAATTCACGGCGAAACGGAAAATAAAATCATTGTGCGACAAAATCAAAGAAAAAACGCCATTTTGTAACTTTTGGGGGCTTCCGTATCTATGCAGTGCATATTTCGGTAAAAATGACACCTTATCTTTATTCTGTAGGTCCATACGGTTAAAATGATCCCCTACTTATATAGGTTTGATTTTGTCGCACTTCTGGAAAAAATCATAACTACATGCAGGAAAATTTATACGTTTTAAAATGTCATCTTCCGACCCCTATAACGTTTTTATTTTTCCACGTACAGGACGGTATGAGGACTCATTTTTTGCGCTGTGATCTGAAGTTTTTATCGGTACCATTGTTGTTTTGATGGGACTTTTTGATCACTTTTTGTTCATTTTTTTAATGGTATAAAAAGTGACCAAAAATACGCCTTTTTGGACTTTGGAATTTATTTGCGCATACGCCATTGACCGTGCCATTTAATTAACGATATATTTTTATGGTTTGGACATTTACGCACACGGCGATACCACATATGTTTATTTTTATTTTTATTTACACTATTTCATTTTTTTTTATGGGAAAAGGGGGGTGATTCAAACTTTTATTAGGGAAGGGGTTAAATGACCTTTATTAACACTTTTTTTTTCTTACTTTTTTTTTTTTTGCAGTGTTATAGGTCCCATAGGGACCTATAACACTGCACACACTGATCTCTTATACTGATCATTGTTATCCCATAGGGACCTATAACACTGCACACACTGATCTCTTATACTGATCATTGTTATCCCATAGGGACCTATAACACTGCACACACTGATCTCTTATACTGATCATTGTTATCCCACAGGGACCTATAACACTGCACACACTGATCTCTTATACTGATCATTGTTATCCCATAGGGACCTATAACACTGCACACACTGATCTCTTATACTGATCATTGTTATCCCATAGGGACCTATAACACTGCACACACAGATCATTGTTATCCCATAGGGACCTATAACACTGCACACACTGAACTCTTATACTGATCATTATTATCCCATAGGGACCTATAACACTGCACACACTGATCTCTTATACTGATCATTGTTATCCCATAGGGACCTATAACACTGCACACACTGATCTCTTATGCTGATCACTGGCGTGTATTAACACGCCTGTGATCAGTGTTATTGGCGCTTGACTGCTCCTGCCTGGATCTCATGCACGGAGCAGTCATTCGTCGATCGGACACCGAGGAGGCAGGTAAGGTCCCTCCCGGTGTCCTGTAAGCTGTTCAGGACCCGCGATTTCACAGCGGCGGTCCCGAACAGCCCGACTGAGCAGCCGGGTTACTTTCACTTTCACTTCAGACGTGGCGGTCAGCTTTGATCGCCGCGTCTGAAGGGTTAATACAGGGCATCACTTTGATCGGTGATGTCCTGTATTAGCCGCGGGTCCTGGCTGTTGATAGCTGCCAGGAGCGACCCGATATGACGTGGGGACACCGCGTGACGCCGCGGCATATCGTGGGAGCCGGCGGAGGACGTAAATATACGTCCTTCGTCGTTAAGGGGTTAAACATCTTCCTTTAAAGGGCTACTCCACCCCTAGACATGTTATCCCCTATCCAAAGCATAGGGGATAACATGTCTGATTGCAGGGGGGGGGTCCGGCTGCTGGGACCCGACGCAATCTCCAAGCCAGGGCTGCGGCCTGGAGCTTCCATGTTCATGATGTCATGCCACGCCCCCTCCATTTATGTCTATGGTACACAGCCATCACGCCCCCTCCCATAGACATGAATGGAGGGGGGGGGGGGGGGTGATGTCACAAACACGGAAGCCCCATGAACACTGCAACGCTAGCCCAGAGATCGCGGGGGGGTCCAGCCGCTATTCCCTTTAAATCTCTGCATTGTGCATTCCTCAGTTGTTGCTTCTTTAAAGGGATATGTGATGCAAATCCATCACTATAATGATTTCCTAATGCTGCCTACATTTTCCATGAGTACTTTGTCTTTGCACAGAGATGAAGTGCAGTCTCATCACTGCCCCTGGTCATCTTATTAGGCTGCTAGTGCTGGAGTTTTGCCAGGTGATTAGACTCATATATATGGATTCAGGTCAGTTCACATCATGTACAGTTTTGATGCTTTTTCTTATTCAAATTTAGTTTTTTAGCGAAATATTGCAATGGACTTTACTGAGGATAGGGCATCAATAAACAAGCCTAGAAAACCCACTACGTGTCATATTTCTAGGGGAGTATAACCCGCTATACGACATGCAGTGGATGCCACATGGAGTCAAAAGCACATGGAATCACAATATGGACACATAGCAAGGTGTAGGGCTTTATAGTAATACAACAGTGTGCATTAACCTCAAGGTTATCCATGGAATGATGAAACAGAGCTTACTTTTTCCAAAAACAGCGCCACCCCTGTCCTCAGATTGTATGTGGTATTACAACTTGGCTCCATTCACTTCAATATAACTGAGCTGCAATGCCACACACAGCCTGAGGACAAAAGTGGCGCTGTTTTTGTACAGCACTGTAGCAAGTAACTTCTCTTACAATGCAGTGCATATAAAGGGGTACTCCACTGCCTCAGTGTTCGGAATGTTTTGTTCCGAACACTTGGTGCGGGATGCGGGGGTGGTGACGTCACGGCTACGCCCCCTGAATGCAAGTTCATGGGAGGGGGCATGGCAGATGTCTTGCCCCCTCCCATATACTTGCATTGAGTGGGCGTGGCTGTGACGTCCCCACTCCGTAGCCCACACCCAGCGTTCGGAATCAAATGTTCCGAATGCTTGGGCAGTGGTGTACCCCTTTAAGGTGCGCTTATGAAGCGAGTGCAGGGACTATCATCAGCCAAAGACTTACCGATAATGGTGGACATCGGCGATCACGCTGCTGTCTGCCATTACTATAGATACTGTGATCAATGTCGATCAATAGTAAAAAGAGGGGGTGCCTGTGGGTTTGGTGGGGCTCATCGGACCCCTGCAATGCAATTGTGGGGGTTTAATGAGTGCAAATGGCTGCAGGCGGTCTCTTACCTACCTCCGGTGTGTAGAATGGCTGAGCCAGGCTGTACAAGAAGATTGCTGAGAGTACTGATCAGACCTATGATAGTACATTGTACTGAACAGTATATAGAAATCTAATAAATGTGTATAATTGGCCCCTATGGTGAGTGAAAAGTGTAAAAAAAAAAAAAATATATATATATATATATATATATATAAAGCCCACCCTAATAAAAATATTAATTATCCCCCTTTTCCCATTTGAAAAAACAAAACAAACAAACAACATATTTGGTATCATAGCCCTCAAACAGCCCCGTATACAGAAAAGGGAAAAAGTTCTTAGGGTCAGAATAGGGCAAATTGTAACACACTAAATTTGTCAAAAAAATTTGGACTGTTTTTAAAAGTAGTAAAATAATAGAAAAACTATGCAACCACCTTAATGGTATTGGCCGACAGAAGAAATATCACATGTCCATTTTACTATACACCAAAGAAAGAAAATGGTTTTTGCTTCACCGCACATTTTATAGTACAATGAAAGGTGTCATTACAAGGTACAATTTGTCGCGCAAAAAACAACAAGCCTCATATGGGTCTGTGGGGGGGAATAAAATAATTATGGCTCTTAAAAGGAGAGGAAGAAAAACAAAAATGCAAAAATAAAAAAAATAGCTGCAAGGGGTTAACCCCCCCCCCCATCCTTCCTTTCCTATTTGTTTTGTATATGTACCAGCTGAGTACCCGGTGTTGCACGGTTTTTCCTTCCTAATCCCTGTTGGGGAGGAAAATCAACACAGAAGGAAGCTATTGACTTCATATCCTTCCTCTTGTATTGTTGTCATATCCCAACCTCCTATCCCGACCTCCTATCCCGTCCTCCTATCTCAACCTCATATCCTGTCCTCATATCCCGACCTCCTATCCTGTCCTCATATCTCAACCTCATATCCCATCCTCATATCTCGACCTCCTATCCTGTCCTTATGTCCCATCCTCATATCCTGTCCTCGGGTGTGACTGATTTGTGATGAAGATATTGTAAGCTGAAAATAGAAGGGGACGTGGCTTTGTGGGACTGGGCGTGATTTGCAAACCAGACCGATGCACAAAAAGAGTAGATAATAAAAGGGGTGTGGCTTTAAGTGTGGGCTTGTCTTTGTGAGATGGGGTGTGTCTTGCAAGCCGGATTGACACATTCACCAGGAGATGCAGAGCGGAGCTTGTGTAGTAAGGTTCTGGAAGTCCCATATACTTGCATGGGACATGAAACAAAAACCCATCTTTTATATAAGGGTGAAGGTAAGGGTTAATTTAACTATCATATATTTTTATTTGACATATAAGTAATATGTGTACCAGGTATTATTGAAATATCTCCAGCCGTACGGAAGTTATGTGGGAACATACATTTCCCATAGATGTGCATGGGACTTTAAACAAAAACCCCGACCCTCACAAATGGGGGTAGTTAAGGGTTAAATTAACTATCCTATATTTTAAGTGGACATATAAGTAACATGTGACCAAGTATTATCGAAATATCTCCAGCCGTTTGGAAGTTATGCAGTAACATATATTTGCCATTGACTTTAAACAAAAACCACAATCCTTGCAAATGGGGGTGAGTAAGGGTTAAATCACCTATCCTATGTTTGTTATTGACATGTAAGTAACATGTGGCCAAGTTTCATGTTAATATCTTTAGCAGTTCGGACATGATGCTGGAACGTACACACATATCTATACATACATACACACATACACACACATACATAAACACATGCACACATACATACATACACACATGTATACACACACACATACACACACATACACACACACACACACACACATACATACATACATACACATACATACATACACACACATACATACATACATACATACGCACATACATACATACACACACACACACATACATATATACATACATACATACATACATACGCACACACATACATACATACATACACACACACACATACATACACACACACACATACATACACACACACATACATACATACATACATACACACACACACATACACACACACATTGGGGGAGATTTATCATTATTTGTCTATTGTAGACACAGATCTTCCCCTTTACACTGCTGTCTAATTTACACTCTTGCTCAAGATTTACAAAATTTGTGCACGTCCTTTGATAAATTTTGTGCAAATATAGAAACGCCCCCCCATCACTCTATTGTGCGCTCCTTCTCTACCTCTTCTCACATGGCTAGAAGTGCCGGCGCAGCAGTGTGCGCCAAACAAAACTCTGCACAATGGTAAAATCATAAATCTTTATATAGTACACAGAGGGAGGGATTCTCAAAGAATTTTGCGCAAAAAATATCAACCACATTTTCAAAGAGCTTTGTGCCGCGGTTTACACTGTTCACGTCAGTTTTGTAAAAGTGGGCGTGCCCACGTATATTGTCTGCTTTACATGATATTTTCATAGGGGTGAGAGTCCAGTTTACATAAAAAATTTCACACCAGCTTTTTGATAGTGTAGAAATCACAGAAATGGTTGTAGTTTTATTGTTTTTTTTTTTTTTTCCTCTTTGTTTTTGTTTTCTTCTCATTTTAGACTACGTCAGATTCGGCGGATGAACAGTGTCTTTTAAAATGTCAATAAAAGGGTTAACGAGGGCTGTGGGGGTGTGTTTTTTTTATAACATTTTTTTCAATGTGTTGTGTTTTTTATTATTGAATTTTCAGGCTTAGTAGTGGAAGCCGTCTTGTAGACGGAATCCATTACTAAGCCGGGGCTTAGCATTAACCCCAAAATCAGTTAGCGCTAACCCCCAATTATTGCTCCCCGGTACCCACCGCCACAGGGGTGCCGGGAAGAGCCAGTACCAACAGGCCCGTGACATAAAAAATGGCGCTCTTGGGCCTAGGCGGTAACAGACTTGCATTATTTAGGCGGGGGAGGGCCAGTAACAATGGTCCTCGCCCACCCTGGTAACATCAGGCTGTTGCTGCTTGGTTGGTATCTGGCTGATAATGAAAAAATGAGGGAACCACACACTTTTTTTAAATTTATTTATTTAAAATAATAATTTAAAAAAAATGCATAGGGTTCCCCCTATTTTCAGTATCAACCAGATACCAACCAAGCAGCAACAGCAGCCTGACGTTACCAGGGTGGGTGAGGACCATTGTTACTGGCCCTCCCCAGCCTAAATAACACCAGCCTGTTACCGCCTAGGCTCAGGAGCACCATTTTTGATGTTCCAGGCCTCTTGGTATCAGCTCTTCCCGGCACCCCTGTAGCGGTGGGTACCATGGTAATAATTAGAGGTTAGCATTAGCTGATTTCGGGGCTAACGCTAAGCCCTGGCATAGTAATGGATTCTGTCTATAAGACAGCTTCCACTACTAAGCCTGAAAATCCAATTATAAAAAACTCAACACATTGAAAAAAATTTTTATTTAAAAAAACACTCCCCCACAGCCCTTGTTAACCATATTATTGAAATAAAAAAAACACTGTTCATCATCACAGTCCACCAAATCTGACATATTCCTCCACATTCACGTATCTGAAATGAAAAGAAAAACAAGAAATATGGGTTAGTAAATTTTTTGCGCTCTCCCCTGGGAAGAGCACACATAATGCAGCATGTTGATAAACGGCGAGCCTCCAATTGTTGCTAAACTACAAGTCCCTGTTTGAGAACACACTGCCAGAAGGGCTCTGTTCCCATTATGCAAAATGCATAGTGAGAACAGAGTCCGGCCTGGACTGTGTAGTTCGATTTGTCCCTCTGCCCTTGGACTACTACTCCCAGTTACTACTCCCAGTTAACAAGTTAACAAGCCGGCGGCACATGCGTCTACATTGCGCACCCCGCCGGCTCCTGTATACATCTCTCATAATTCATAATCGCCGCCGCCGGGAGACAGGAGCTCTGATTGGGGAATAGCTTTTCACCAATCAGAGCTCCGGTCTCCCAGCAGCGGCGATTATGAATTATGAGAGATGTATACAGGAGCCTGGAGCCGAAGGGCAGCGCAGTGTAGACGTATGTGCCGCCGGCTTGTTAACTTAATAAATGCGGATCGCAGAGGGTCTCTGAAGAATGGCCCAGTGCGATCTGCCCCTCAGCCCCTGCACTATAACTCCCATCATGGACGGAGTCTGTCCATGATGGAAGTAGTAGTCCTAAAAGTCCCGCAGCCGGGGGATGTGCAAGTGCCATCCCTCAGCGCTGCAGTACTACAACTACTCCCATCACGGGACAGACTCTTCCCCTGATGGGAGTTATAGTCCAGGAGCTGAGGTGCAGATCGCACTGGGTCTTTCTCCAGAGACCCGCTGCGATTTGCATTTATTAACTGTAAAAGCCGGTGGCACATGCGGCTACACTGCGCTGCCCACCGGCTCCTGTATACAGCGGTCACATTTCATGACCCAGTGCGATCTGCACCTCAGCCCCTGGACTACAACTCCCATCATGGGCAGAGTCTGATGGGAATAGTAATCCTAACTGTCCCAAAATAGTTAATATAATTCTCAGATGCTTTAGAACACTTTGGTACGCATGAAAAGTGCATTTGCGCATTTTTTTGCATTTAAAAAAACAAGCAGTTAATAAATTCGATTCTACAGTAGAAAGTGCTCTATGGTAAACTTAACCGTAGACATGGTTATGAAGAATTCTATCAGATTTTGTGCAAAAAAAAAAAAAAAACGCTAAAAACTCTTATGCAAATTTTTGCGTAAAAAAATAGACCAAAAAAAGCTCTATATACAATGATAAATTCCCATAATTGAGTTTTATATAGATATTTAACTACAAAGCACTACAGGTTTCCATGCAGTTCTTGGCTTTGCCCAGCAGAGTGCGCTCTAACAGCACATCATTGTCAGCTGTCATAGCATATGTCTGACACGTGACCTGAGCTGAAGATAAGACGTCGGCTACAAGACTGACCACGTGCTCCGCTGTGCGGCGTCTTATACACTGAATATCTTGTGGTCAGACATATTGGGGAGTAACTTTAGCAGCTCGTCGACTTGTTATACCTTAACCAATACCTATTGTGTCTCCGTCATGTGTACCTGAGCCCTGGGGGTCACCTCACCGGGGGATTCTGTGATTATTTGGTTTCCATCCTGACAGTAGAGGTATATATCCCTGATAGTTGTGTATCCTCAGACTGCTCAAAATAATAAAGGGAACACTGAGATAACACATCCTAGATCTGAATGAACTAATCGTATGAAATCCTTTCGTCTTTACATAGTTGAATTTGCTGACAACAAAATCACACAAAAATTATCAATGGAAATCAAATGTATGAACCCATGGAGGTCTGGATATGGAGTCACCCTCAAAATCACAGTGGAAAACCCCACTACAGGCTGATCCAACTTTATGTAATGTCCTTAATACAAGTCCCAATGAGGCTCAGTAGTGTGTGTGGCCTCCACGTGCCCGTATGACCTCCCTACAACGCCTGGGCATGATCCTGATGAGGTGGAGGATGGTCTCCTGAGGGATGTCCTCCCAGACTTGGACTAAAGCATCCGCCAACTCCTGGACAGTCTGTGGTGGATGGAGCGCGATTTCCCAGATGTGCTCGGATTCAGGAGAACGGGTGGGCTAGTCCATAGCACATGGAGGGCTGTGCAGCCCCCCAAAGAAATGCCACCCCACACCATTACTGACCCACCGCCAAACCGGTCATGCTCTAGGATGTTGCAGGCAGCAGAACGTTCTCCACGGCGTCTCCAGACTCTGTCACATGTGCTCAGTGTGAACCTGCTTTCATCTGTAAAGAGATCAGGGATCTAGTGGTGAATTTGCCAATCTTGGTGTTCTCTGGCAAATGCCAAACATCCTGCACGGTGTTGGGCTGTAAGCACAACCCCCACCTGTGGACGTCGGGCCCTCATACCACCCTCATGGAGTCTGTTTCTGACCGTTTGAGTGGACACATGCACATTTGTGGCCTGCTGGAGGTCATTTTGCAGGGCTCTGGCAGTGCTCCTCCTGCTCCTCCTTGCACAAAGGCGGAGGTAGCGGTCCTGCTGCTGGGTTGTTGCCCTCCTACGGCCTCCTCCATGTCTCCTGATGTACTGGCCTGTCTCCTGGTAGTGCCCCCATGCTCTGGACACTACGCTGACAGACACAGCAAACCTTCTTGCCACAGCTCGCATTGATGTGCCATCCTGGATGAGCGGCACTACCTGAGCCACTTGTGTGGGTTGTAGACTCCGTCTCATGCTACCACTAGAGTGAAAGCACCGCCAGCATTCAAAAGTGACCAAAACATCAGCCAGGAAGCAGAGGAACCGAGAAGTGGTCTGTGGTAACCACCTGCAGAACCACTCCTTTATTGGGGGTGTCTTGCTAATTGCCTATAATTTCCACCTGTTGTCTGTTCCATGTGAAATTGATTGTCAATCAGTGTTCTTCCTGAGTGGACAGTGGGATCTCACACAAGTGTCAGTGACTTGTTGTTACATTGTGGTGTTTAGGTGTTCCCTTTAGTTTTTGAGCAGTGTAGTTGTGTATCACTAATAGTTGTTTATCACTAATAGTTGTTTATCACTAATAGTTGTGTATTACTGATAGTTGTATATTAGTGATGAGCGGCATTGCTCATATTCGAATTTGCAATATTTCGCGAATATATAGACGAATATTCGTTGTATATTCGAGAATTTTGTGTATTCATTATATTCGCATATTCGAGGAAGAAAACAGTGAGGGGGGGGGGGGGGGGGGCAACTTTCCTATTGGTTGCTGGGGATGTTGTTGATAACCTCTGAAAAGTGTTTTTGCATCATTCTAATTGGCCCACAAGTGAAAAGAAGGAACATGTGGAAAAAAATTAATATTCGTAATTTCGGATATATAGCGAATATATTCGCGAATTTGCGATAAAAATTCGAAATGCACATATTCGCGCCCAACACTATTGTATATTTCTGATAGTTGTGTATCACTTATAGTTGTGTATCACTTATAGTTGTGTATCACTTATAGTTGTGCATCACTGATAGTTGTGTATTACTAATAGTAGTGTGTCACATAGTTGTGTGTCACATAGTTGTGTGTCACTTATAGTAGTGTATCACTTATAGTTGTGTATCACTTATAGTTGTGTATTACTTATAGTTGTATATCACTGATAGTTGTGTACTACTAATAGTAGTGTGTCACATAGTTGTGTATCACTTATAGTTGTGTATCACTTATAGTTGTGTATTACTTATAGTTGTATATCACTGATAGTTGTGTACTACTAATAGTAGTGTGTCACATAGTTGTGTATCACTGATAGTTGTGTATCACTTATAG
>NC_079196.1:15791477-15866477 GCF_029499605.1 Hyla sarda | reverse complement strand
TCCCTGTACTGTGACATCACTGTGTATTATCCCTGTACTGTGACATCACTGTGTATTATCCCTGTACTGTGACATCACTGTGTATTATCCCTGTACTGTGACATCACTGTGTGTATTATCCCTGTACTGTGACATCACTATGTATTATCTCTGTACTGTGACATCACTGTGTATTATCCCTGTACTGTGACATCACTGTGTGTATTATCCCTGTACTGTGAGATCACTGTGTGTATTATCCCTGTACTGTGACATCACTGTGTATTATCCCTGTACTGTGACATCACTGTGTATTATCCCTGTACTGTGACATCACTGTGTATTATCCCTGTACTGTGACATCACTGTGTATTATCCCTGTACTGTGACATCACTATGTATTATCCCTGTACTGTGACATCACTGTGTGTATTATCCCTGTACTGTGACATCACTGTGTGTATTATCCCTGTACTGTGACATCACTATGTATTATCTCTGTACTGTGACATCACTGTGTATTATCCCTGTACCGTCTCATATCTATCCGGACACCTGGCGGTGACATTACCCCTGTCCGGCCCCTGCACTAGTTATGTCCCGCCGCTCACACGTTCCGTATCCTGTATGATTGTATATTCAGGAGTTTTTCGTCTTTGGCTCCAGTGACTGTAATGACTGATATTTGGGGTGATGGATGGTCCCCTCTGCTCCCCGCCATTCTTCTCCACTACCTGTCCCTGCAGAAGTAATATGCGCAGTTGATTGATAACGCAGCGCTCCTGGCTCCGGCAGACAGGCGCGCCATTGTTATAATAAAAATCGCCCTCTCATTTGGCTTATTATTTCCAGAGGCTGCGCTCGGTTGCTCCGGCTGCGGGTGAAATGAAATTGCCAACGTAATTGTTCAAGACAAATAGAAAATACACTTATCCTCCGAACCCCATGCGAGGAATTTTAATAAGATTATTTTTTTTGCGGCGCGGCGATCAGACGTCTTTAACCCTTTCACCCCGGGCTGCGTCGGTTTCGATCATTCCAGGCTGTGCGGCGGCGCTCTAAGGCAAAAAACGGATCCGGAGGTCGAGCTATATAGCATTTAGTTCGACCTCCGGGATTTATCTGAGGGATTTCCTTCAATGGTTAAACTTCTTTTGGGAGAATTTGCTCTCATAGGGCCATTTATGGCTTTGATAGTAATAAATATTCTGCCTGCAGTAACGTTAGTGACCACTTGGGAGCGCTTGTGCTCTAGGTACCTGCAAAAGTAGGTTCCTGTTATAATAAAAGACCAATATGAAGACTAAAAATAAAAGACTAATATGACAAAAAGTTTTCAACTATTTATTCATTTATTTGCATAAAAAATATTGTCGCGCGCGCGAGCACACACAACCCTATTACATTGACAAACTCGTCTCTGCTATATCTGTTTATCAATTCTGGACAGAGACGTCAATAAGTGAAGCACCCCAGGAGCAATACTCTTAGGCCTGGTTGAGCCATTTTATTTTCATCCAATGGCCACTGGGAATGGGTTTGCTTAGACAGGCTACAATGGTAGCAAACCCTCAGCTGTGAGAAGTTCTTGGTCTGTACTGTACGTGTTTGGATATAAGTCCGGGCCCGGATGAACTGTGGCTGCTGTGCCGGAATTTTGACTCGCGGTGCAAGGCAAGGATCTATGATGCGCCAAAGTGACATAGTAAAATTTGCCTTATTTGACAAAGGGGAGTGGTTTATCAGGGATAGGAGTTTTGTAGCGGAAAGTGGCCTGAAACGTGACGTCTTTCCTCAAAAATATCATCCTTAGACTGTCTAGTCCAGTTTCTTTTTCCAGTCTCCAGCTGTTGCAAAACTACAACTCCCAGCATGCCCGGACAGCCAAAGGCTGTCCGGGCATGCTGGGAATTGTAGTTTTGCAACAGCTGGAGGCATCCTGGTTGGGAAACACTGTTATGGTACGTTCACACGGGCGGATTACCTGCAGAATATCCGCAGCGTATTTGCTGCGGAAAATCCGCAGCGGTTTTTGCTACCATTGACTTCAATGGGTCATCACAAAATCCGCCATAGAGGTAGTTTTGCAGATTTTCCTTCGGACACATTGAATTCAATGGTAGCGGATTATCTGTAACGGATTTTCCGCAGCAAATACGCTGTGGAAATTCTGCAGGTAATCTGCCTGTGTGATCGTACCATAACAGTGTTTCCCAACCAGGATGGCTCCAGCTGTTGCAAAACTACAATTCCCAGCATGCCCGGACAGCCTTTGGCTGTCCGGGCATGCTGGGAGTTGTAGTTTTGCAACAGCTGGAGACTGGAAAAAAAACTGGACTAGACAGTCTAAGGATGTGCCAGATTGATATTTTTGAGGGAAGACGTCACGTTTCGGCTCACCTTCCACTACAAAACACCTTTTCCTGACAAGCCACGCCCCTTTGTCAAATAAGGCAAATTTTACTATGTCGCTTTGGCGCACTATAGATCATATACAGCATAAGGGTATGTTCACACTGCGGAATTTCACGAGTGAACATTACCATTAGTGTGAATGGGTCTTCCGCGAGACCCGTTCACACTGAGGAATTTCAGCGGCGGTCAATTCCGCTGCCGAAATAGTTCCGCGCAAGGAAGGAACATGTTCATTCTTTGCGCGGAAGTCCGCGAGCACTGCATAGCTGTCAATGGTGACGTCCTAACGCTGACGCACCATCGGCGGCAGCCGCCAGGCGGAATCTCTGCTCGCGAGATTCCGCAGTGTGAACATACCCTAAAGATAACGGGGGAGATTTATCAAAACCTGTCCAGAGAAAGAGTTACTGAGTTGCCCATAGCAACCAATCAGATTGCTCATTTTTCACAGGCCTTTTCAAAAGTGAAAGCAGCGATCTGATTGGTTGCTATGGGCAACTCAGCAACTTTTCTTCTGCTTGGGTTTTGATAAATCTCCCCCAATAGTGATGTTACGTTGTATAATTTCAGGGTGCCTCCTGCTGTTGCAAAACTACAACTCCCAGCATGCCCAGGCAGCATACCCAGACTTATCCCCCCCCCCCCCCATTAAAGGGGTACTCCGGTGAAAACCTTTTTTCTTTTAAATCAACTGGTCGCAGAAAGTTAAACATATTTGTAAATTACTTCTATTAAAAAATCTTAATCCTTCCTGTACTTATTAGCTGCTGAATACTACAGAGGAAATTCTTTTCTTTTTGGAATGCTCTCTGATGACATCACGAGCACAGTTCTCTCTGCTGACGTTATTATAATAATAATAACGCTTTATTTATTGTTGTCCTTAGTGGGATTTGAACCCAAGTCCCCAGCACTGCAAGGCAGCAGTGCTAACCACTGAGCCACCATGCTGCCCTTATTATACATTTGCACTGCATGATTGCTATAATGGACAAAGATGTCAGCAGAGAGCACTGTGCTCGTGATTCAGCAGAGAGCTCTGTGTTCCAAAAAGAAAGGAATTTCCTCTGTAGCATTCAGCAGCTAACAAGTACTAGAAGGATTAAGATTTTTTAATAGAAGTAATTTACAAATATGTTTAACTTTCTGCCACCATTTGATTTAAAAGAAAAAAGTTTTTCACCGGAGTACCCCTTTAAATTCAATAAAAAAATGACGGACTGAGTTCACACATTGTAAAATGAGAAAAAAGAGGGCACTAAATTAGGTATAAAAAGCCGCAGGTTTTTTTTTTTTTTTTTTTACATTTATTTGTTTTTATTTAGTCATGTGGTCTATTAATGTCTATTAATATTATTATCTGGTATTAAAAAAAAAATTACTGGAGTTTTATCATTTGTGTGAAAATTTGCGCAGTATTTTCTTTTAATTTTCTCCGTTTTTCTGGTTTCAGTGTCTGATTTAAGAAGTTACCTCTACAATCTGAATTGGAGAGAGGACAGGAGAGAAGACAGCGAGCTTCCCATATGGTACGTCAGAGGGTGAAGTATACGTGGGCAATTGTTTGCGCAAAAGTGATTTTTGCATAGATGATAAATGCTACAAATATGTCTACAGATAAAATCTGTCTGCACGCTAAACTACGCCCCCTCCGAGTGAACAAATAGGAGGAGAGCGCAAAGAAATTCAGCCAAAAGAATGAACGTGTTCATTCTTTCGGTGGACGGATCAAATGCAGCGGAGGAGAATTCCGCAGTGTGAAAGTTTTTTTTAAAGTTATAATAAAACCCCTGTATGTGAAGGGCCATTATGATTGCCTGCCAGGAAGAGTTGTCAGAGAGAGAGAGAGGGAGGATCCTGCCAGAAGGAGCTGATAGGGAGAGGTAAGGGCCTGCCAGGAAGTTCTGAGAGAGGGAGGAGCCTACCAGAAAGAATTGATAGGGAGAGGGAAGAGCAGCAAGAAGGAAAGAGAGGACCCTGCCAGGAAGAGCTGAATGAGGGAAAGGGAGGAGCTTGCCAAAAAGAACTGACAGGGAGAGAGAGAGGAGCCTGCCAGGAATATCTGACAGGGAGCGGAAAAAGTCTGCCAGGAAGAGCTGAGAGAGGGAGAGGGAGGAGCCTGCCAGAAAGAGTTGATATGGAGAGGGAAGAGCCGGCCAGGAAGAGCTTACAGAGGGAGAGGGAGGAGGCTGCAATTAACAGCTGATAGAGAGTAAGGGAGGAGCCTTCAAGGAAGAGCTGAGATAGGGAGAGGAAGGAGCCTGCCAGAAGGAGCTGAGAGAGGAAGGAGCCTGCCAGGAAGAGCTGACAGAGGAAAAGGGAGGAGCCTGCCAGGGAAAGCTGACATGGGGAAAGGGAGGAGCCTGCCAGGAAGAGCTGACAGAGAGAGATGGAGTAGCCTGTCAGAAAGAGCTACCAGGGAGATGAAAGAGCAGTCAGAGGAAAAGTTAGGATCCTGCCAGGAAGAGCTGACAGAGGTAGAGGGAGTAACCTGCCATGAAGAGTTGATAGGGAGAGGAAGGAGCCTGCAAGGAAGAGCTGACAGAGGAGAAGGAGAATCCTGCCAGGAAAAGCTGACAGAAAAAGGAGCCTGCCAGGAAGAACTCACAGAGGGAAGAGCCTGCCAGGAAGAGCTGACAGAGGGAGGAGTGGCTTCAACTTTTAACAAACATATCTCTGTCACGACTGACTGCGGGGACAGGGAGAGTGAGCCCTGAACCGACCCTAAAAAACACTCTCCCTGTCTACTTGCCCATCTATGCATGGACAACTTGGAGCAGGTCCCTCCCTGCGCTACAGTACAGTGGCGTAAACACAAATATATACAAATACTATATAGTCGGACACAGGCCAGAAACAGAAAGGGAAAACTCCCAGACAACCAGATAGGATACAAATACTAACAGGGCAGAATATAAACATGCAAACTGATCAGGAACATAGGCCACTCTTCACAAACAGATACAAGTACAAAAGGACAAAGATCAGATCAACCAAACAGGATATAAATATAGAACACTATTCACCCTGAACACAGATAACTTACAAACAGATTAGGTTTCCCCAGGAAACTATAGACCGGTAAGTTTAACGTGCATTGTGGGTAAATTGTTTGAAGGACTTATAAGGGATTACATACAGGAATACATAGGGGATAATTGTATTATAAGTGATAGCCAGCATGGGTTTACTAAGGATAGAAGTTGTCAAACCAATCGAATTTGCTTTTATGAAGAGGTGAGTAGAAGCCTTGACAGAGGAATGGCTGTGTATATAGAGGGGGGCTGTGTATATAGAGGGGGGCTGTGTATATAGAGGAATGGCTGTGGATATAGTGTTTCTGGATTTTGCTAAAGCATTTGATACTGTCCCTCATAGACGTCTGACAGGTAAGTTAAGGTCTTTGGGTTTGGAAATTTTAGTTTGTAACTGGATTGAACACTGGCTCATGGATCGTACCCAGAGAGTGGTGGTCAATGATTCGTACTCTGATTGGTCCCCGGTTATTAGTGGTGTACCCCAAGGTTCAGTACTGGGCCCGCTGTTGTTTAATTTATTTATCAATGATATAGAGGATGGTATTAACAGCTCTGTTTCTATCTTTGCAGATGACACCAAGCTTTGTAGCACGGTACAGTCTATAGAGGATGTGCATAAGTTACAAGATGACTTGGATAGACTAAGTGTCTGGGCATCCACTTGGCAAATGAGGTTCAATGTGGATAAATGTAAAGTTATGCATCTGGGTACTAATAACCTGCATGCATCGTATGTCTTAGGGGGGATTAAACTGTCAGAGTCACTGGTAGAGAAGGATCTGGGTGTACTTGTAGATCACAGACTACAGAATAGCATGCAATGTCAGGCTGCTGCTTCCAAAGCCGGCAGGATATTGTCATGTATCAAAAGAGGCATGGACTCAAGGGACATAATACTCCCCCTTTATAAAGCATTGGTACGGCCTCACCTGGAATATGCTGTTCAGTTTTGGTCACCTGTCCATAAAAGGGACACTGCGGAGTTGGAAAGGGTGCAGAGACGCGCGACTAAACTAATATGGGGCATGGAACATCTTAGCTATGAGGAGCGATTAAAGGAGTTACAATTGTTTAGTCTTGAGAAGAGACGTTTAAGGGGGGATATGATAAACGTATATAAGTATATTAATGGCCCATACAAAAAATATGGAGAAAAACTGTTCCAGGTTAAACCCCCCCAAAGGACGAGGGGGCACTCCCTCCGTCTGGAGAAAAAAAAGTTTAGTCTCAAGGGGCGACACGCCTTCTTTACCGTGAGGACTGTGAATTTATGGAACGGTCTACCTCAGGAACTGGTCACAGCAGGAACAATTAACAGCTTTAAAACAGGATTAGATACATTCCTGGAACAAAATAAGATTAATGCTTATGAAGAAATATAAAATCTCATCCCTTCCCCAATATCGCGCCACACCCCTACCCCTTAATTCCCTGGTTGAACTTGATGGACATATGTCTTTTTTCGACCGTACTAACTATGTAACTATGTAACTATGTAACTAGACTGGGAAACGGATGAGTCTGAATAGACTCCAGGAGCAAACAGGAATAAAAACTCAATCCCCCAGAAAACCTCCAGAAAACACGGAAATGTCTTGTTACTAGAACTCAATCTCCCAGAGTCCACCATGGAGCACTGAGATATATTGTACTAAAACTCAATTCCCCAGAGTCCCGTTAAAAGGTCACATGGATGTATTGTTACAAAAACTCAGAAAACGGATACGAGAAAACTCACAGTGTGAACAGCGACATAGAAGTATAATGCACAGACATCATAGCAGACAAAGTGTATAGCACTAAATAACCAGAACTAGCATGCAGACTGAGCTGGAGTTATATAGCCACACCCACCCAGCACATGGGTGAAACGCTTAAAGGAGTACTCCGGCCCTAAGACATTTTATCCCCTATCCAAAGGATAAGGGATAAGATGTCTGACCGCAGGGGTCCCTCTTTGAGCTGCACGCCACACTGCCAGCTCACAAACTGCCGGGTGCCGACCACGTCACGACTCCGCCCCCGTGTGATGTAACGCCCCGCCCCCGCTATGCAAGTCTATGGGAGGGGGCGTGACGGCCGTCACGCCCCCTCCCATAGACTTGCATAGCGGGGGTGACATCACACGGGGGTGGAGTCGTGATGTCACGATACTCCGGCCCCTTGGTCGGCACCCGGCAGTTTGTGAGCTGGCAGCGCGGCGTGCAGCTCAAAGAGTTGGGTGCCGAATGCAAGATTGCGGGGGTCCCCAGCGGCGGGACCCCCGCAGTCATACATCTTATCCCCTATCCTTTGGATAGGGGATAAGATGTCTTAGGGCCGGAGTACCCCTTTAACTCTTCCACGCCTGGAAGAAAAGCACAGAAAACCCATAATGCATCAAAAACAAGGTCTGAACAGGGCCTAAAACGGAAAAATGCAAAAACAAACAAACGGACATTACAATAACAGGTATTTTTTTTTGCATAATTTGTTGCACGTTTCACCAGTTCTAACATCATGAAAACCTTGCATTGTCTCCTGCACAGCTTGGAATTTTTGCCGCAGACTTTGGCGCACACCCTGTGAAAAGAGCTGCACCGGCGCCACATGGTAAAACATACAGATCTACTCCATACATATTTAAAAAAAACGTGGTGCAGTCGCAGCACATTTCACATGGAGTGCGCCGAAATTTTCAAAATGAAAAACCATTCGGAGAAATGAGTTTCAAACAAGCAGATTACTAATTTTATTATCAGTGAACGGTGAAAAGATGAAATTGTTTATTATTTATCCCCCTCATTAACTCCCTGCGGGGCATTTATCGTTGTTTATGTGCAATTTTATTCGGTGTTTTAAATTCTCTTTTTGTGTATCGCCTTGGAAGACCCTGCGCCTTACTTATGGTTGTTTGTATGTAATGTGCGCAATAGATTAGTTGCAGATTTATAATTTGCATTAAAAAAAATTCTTCCAAAAAATAAATAAATACATAAATATATATTTATAATAAAAATAATAATAATAAAAAAAATGCGCAAATATGCACCACTCCCTATTTGCCTTGGGATGTAGGAAGTCCAGTTGTGCATGTTTAAAAAAAAAAAAAATATATATATATATATATATATATATATATATATATATAAAAAAAATATTATTTTACATTTATTAAAATTTCTTAAAGGGGTACTCCAGTGAAAACTTTTTTTTTTGTTTTTTTTTTGTTTAAATCAACTGGTGCCAGAAAGTTAAACAGATTTGTAAATAACTTCTATAAAAAAAATATTAATCCTTCCAGTACTTATTAGCTGCTGAATGCTACAGAGGAAATTCTTTTCTTTTTGTAACACAGAAAGCTCTCTGCTGAATCACGAGCACAGTGCTAGCACCTCTGTCCATTTTAAGTTCCAAAAAGAAAATAATTTCCTCTGTAGTATTCAGCAGCTAATAAGTACTGGAAGGATTCTGATTTTTTTATTAGAAGAAATGTACACATCTGTTTAACTTTCTGGCACCAGTTGATTTAAAAAAAAAAAAAAAAAAAAAAAGTTTCCCCCCCGGAGTACCCCTTTAAGGCTTGCGTCACAAAGCGTAAAATTGAGCACGCATTTTACTTTACCCAACGATTTTCCGCTAAAATGCGCCTACGCTTTTCGGGGAAAATTTAATAAAAGCCATGAACATTTTATGTCGTGTGAACCCAGCCGGAGCCCCTGTGCAAATGAAAAGAAAAACGGTGCCATTTTTCGCGCCAATGATAAATCTCCTGCCGTGCGTTGCTGCTGATTCCCTGCAGAGATTTATTCTCGCGCCCTTTACGTCAATATAACCCTGTTACATATAGTCGTATGTTACGCTTTGCGGATGGCTGCGGTTTTCGTAGACTTCGTGCGAGTACCAGCAGAAGTTGCCGGAGAGCCACTATTGGCCGGCGCCGTGCATTCCCAGCGGAGGATAATACATCACCTGAGCGGGCAGGTATAACACAGCGACGAGGGCGCTCGCTGGTGTGTGGGTGAATGACGCAGCTTCGCCCATGAGTTATCGCCCCATTGTGAGGATCAGCGTGGGGCGGAGGGGGGGGGGGGGGGATACATGGCATTCGCTGTCCTCAGACACAATGTCTGCTGATCTCTGCGTGGGGTACTGTGTAGCCGACCATGTTTCCCACATATATCCTCTACTGACAGGAGGTTGTAGATGAGTGCACGCGGGGGCGACGTATTGGGGTCCTGCTGTAGGGGATACTACCAGGGTCCTAAACGCCTCTGCAACATAAGGCACTGGCATTATACATGGCACAGGGACGGTGCATTAGGTGCCCCGGAGCTTATACTATGTATCTGAAAAAGATGGGAAAGAAGAAAACCTATAAGACAGTATTTACCCAACCAGAGTGCCTCCAGCTGTTGCAAAACTACAACTACCAGCATGCCCAGAAAGCCTTTGGCTGTCCATGCATGCTGGGAATTGTAGTTTTGCAACAGCTGGAAGCACCCTGGTAAAGAAACACTGCAACAGGTGTGGCAAAACTACAACTGCCAGCATGTCCGGACATGCTAGGAGTAGTAGTTTTGCAACAGCTCCAGCTGTTGCAAAACTACAACTCCCAGCATGCCCGGACAGCCTACGGCTGTCCGGGCATGCTGGGAGTTTTAGTTTTGAAACAGCTGGAGGTACCCTAATTGGGAAACACTGCTCCAGCTGTTGCAAAACTACAACTCCCAGTATGCCCGGATAGCCGTTGTAAAACTACATGCTGGGAGTTGTAGTTTTGCAACAGCTGGAGGCACCCTGATTAAGAAACACTACTCTCGCTGTTGCAAAACTGCAATTCCCTGGGATGCTGGGCATTGTAGTTTTGCAACAGCTGGAGATATCCTGATTAAGAAACACTGCTCCAGGTGTGGCAAAACTACAACTCGCAGCATGCCCGGACAGCCAAAGGCTGTCCGGGCATGCTGGGAGTTGTAGTTTTGCAAAAGCTGGAGGCACTGCCATTGCTCTCTGCTGCCACCTCTGTTTGTGTCAGGAACTGTCCAGAGTAGGAGCAAATCCCCATAGCAAACCTCTCCTGCTCTGGACAGTCCCTGACATGGACAGAGGTGGCAGCAGAGAGCAATGTGGTCAGACTGGAAAGAACTACACAACTTCCTGTGGAACATACAGCAGCTGATAAGTACTGGAAGGATTAAGATTTTTATGTTGAAGTAACTTACAAATCTGTATAACTTTCTGGCACCATTCGATTAGAAAAAAATATTGTTTTCCGCCGGAGTACCCCTTTAATGCTGGGAGGGTGAGATGTGATGTGAGCCCTGAGTGTGATTACTACTGGGGAAGAATATGGTGTGAGCCCTAAATGTGATTACTGCTTGGGATGGGGGGGGGGGGGGGGGGGAGATATGGGTGCTGAATGTGATTACTGCCAGGGGGACAAGACATGAACCTTGAATGTGATTACTGCTGGAGAGGATGAAATGTGAGCCCTGAATAATTACGGCCGGGTGCGATGAGATGTGATCCCTGAATGTTATTACTGCTGGAGTGGGGGGGGGGGGGGGGGTGGAGATGTGAGTCCTGAATGTGATTACTTCTTAGGCTAAGTTTCTACTTGTTTTTTTTATGGGGGGGGGGGGGGGGGAACGCCAAGAAAAACGCCAATTCTGCCGCATGGCGTTTTTTTTTTCGGCCAAAAAACAATGCGGCCAGGTGTTAGCTGGAAATCAATGAGAAATCGCTAAATTCTTATTCCACTTGGCGTTTTTCACTTTGGCGTTTTTTTTTATCCTTTTGGCATTTTTTCCTCTCTTTTTTGGTGTTTTTCAGCTCCTTGGCGGTTTTCCAAAATCGCAGCATGTTAAGCCACTGGCGATTTTTTTAGTCAAAATCGTGGCGTTTTTCTCCCATAGAAGTCTATGGGAGTGAAAAAACGCTAAGAAAAAAACCATGTGGGTTTTAACTTTGGCGTTTTTGCAGGCGGTTTTTATTCTTTTTTGGACTTTTTTTTTCCAAAAAGTGATGGAGATACCTTTTTTTTTATAAAATTTCGTAGGGTACCATTAAAAAATAAAATAAAAAAGATGCAGTAGTGAAGGAAAAAATTGTATCTAACGAAATTTATCTTTTTTATAACAAAATTTATATTAATTTTTAAAACAGGGATCAATTTATGTGGGCAGGCGGGGACCAAAAAATTTAGCCGACAATAATAAAAATGTAGTGTGTGTGTGGTTTTTCACTTTTTTTCACACTGTTCCATGATGGGAGTAGTAGTACCTGTACTAATAGATCGCCCGTTGTGATCCTCCTGTATAATGTATAGATGCGGCGGCCGCTCTTCTATGATCCCCTGCACTGACTTGTATATATACACCTATTCATATTTCCCGCAGAGCTGTGATTGGTCAGATGGTTCCAGCCAATCACAGCTCTCTGCGGAAATATGTGTATATATACGTCAGTGCAGGGGACCATAGAAGAGCCGCCACATCTATACATTATACAGGAGGATCACAACGGGTGTCAGGAGTGACATCCACTGTGATCTTTCCTTAACTGCAAGTACTACTACTCCCAACATGGAGCACACACTGCTCAATGCTGGGAGCTGTAGTACCTACATTAATAGACAGATCGCAACAGGTGTCAGAAGTTACACTCGCTGAGATCTGTCTATTAACCCCTTAAGGACTCAGCGTTTTTCCGTTTTTTCATTTTCATTTTTTCCTCATCACCTTCTAAAAATCATAACACTTTCAATTTTGCACCTAAAAATCCATATGATGGCTTATTTTTTGCGCCACCAATTCTACTTTGCAGTGACATTAGTCATTTTACCAAAAAATCCACGGTGAAACGGGAAAAAAAATCATTGTGCGACAAAATTGAAGAAAAAATTTCATTTTGTAACTTTTGGGGGCTTCCGTTTCTGCGCAGTGAATTTTTTGGTCAAAATGACACCTTATCTTTATTCTGTAGGTCCATACGGTTAAAATGATCCCCTACTTATATAGGTTGGATTTTGTCGCACTTCATAACTACATGCAGGAAAATTTATGCTTAAAATTCTCATCTTCTGACCCCTGTAACTTATTTATTTTTCCGCGTACAGGCCGGTATGGGGACTCTTTTTTTGCGCCGTGTTCTGAAGTTTTTAGCGGTATGATTTTTGTATTGATCAGACTTTTTGATCGCTTTTTATTCATTTTTTTTATGATATAAAAAGTGACAAAAAATACGCTATTTTGGACTTTGGAATTTTTTGGGCACGTACGCCATTGACCGTGCGGTTTAATTAATTATATCATTTTATAGTTCGGACATTTACGCACACGGCGATACCGCATATGTTAAATTTTTTTTTTTATGGGAAAAGGGGGGTGATTCAAACTTTTATTAGGGAAGAGGTTAAATGACCTTTGTTAACTTTTTTTTTCACTTTTTTTTGCAGTTTTATAGCTCCCATAGAGACCTATAACACTGCACACACTGATTTCTTATGCTGATCATTGTTATCCCATAGGGACCTATAACACCGCACACACTGATCTCTTATACTGATCATTGTTATCCCATAGGGACCTATAACACTGCACACACTGATCTCTTATACTGATCATTGTTATCCCATAGGGACCTATAACACCGCACACACTGATCTCTTATACTGATCATTGTTATCCCATAGGGACCTATAACACTGCACACACTGATCTCCTATGCTGATCCCTGCAAAGCCATAGCTTTGCACGGATCAGTCAGATAGGGGCTCGATTGCTCAAGCCTGTAGCTCAGGCTTGGAGCAATCAATCCCTGATCGGACGCCGCAGAGTCAAGTAAGGAGACCTCCGCCTGCGTCCCAGCTGATCGGAACCTCGCAATTTTATCGCGATGTCCCGATCAGCCCGACTGAGCTGCCGGGAAGCATTTACTTTAGTTTTCAGACAAGGCGGTCAACTTTGATCGCCGTGTCTGAAGGGTTAACAGCGCGCGGCACAACGATCGGTGCCGCACGCTGTTAGCCCAGGGTCCCGGCTATCGTTAGCAGCCGGGACCGACCCGGTGTGATGCGGGGTCACGGCGTGACCCCGTTTTTCACACCGGGACCAGGCTCAGGGCGTTGAGGTACGTCCTAAGTCCTTAACATGTTGGGAGCAATAGTACCTGCAGGTAAGAACAGATCACAGCGGATATCACTACTGACACCTGATACGATCGTTCTGTATATAGCAGAGATGGAGCGACTGTATAAATCGCTTGCATCTCTGCACTATACTCCGGCCACTCATTGATATTTTCCTCAGAGCTGTGATTGGCTGCAACCATCCGGCCAATCACCACTCTGGGCGGAAAATATGAATGAATGATGTTCTATTCACATCACTGGCCGGAGTACAGAGCAAAGATGTGAGCGCTGTATAGAGCTGCATCTCTGCTATATTATGGGCGATCGCATCGGATGTCACGACTGACCCCCGGGGCGATATGTCTATTAGTACAGGTACTACTACTCCCATCATGGAACAGTCTGTTCCATGCTGGGAGTAGTAGTACTACCTAAAAAATTGAAAAAATTGGGGGGGGGGGGGGGGGGGGGGGGAGTGAAACACACACACTTTATTAAAAATGTAATTAAATTTAGTTACAAAAAATATAAATTTCGTTAAATACATATTTTTTCCATCACTACTGCATCCTTTTTTAATTTTTAATATTTTTTAATGTACCCAACAAATTTTGAGTACAAAAAAAACCTGCCAAGGTGCAATTTCCACACAAACGAAAAAACACCAGACGCAGGAAATTGCACTGGTGTTTTTTCAGGCGTTTTTTTCAACCCAAAAAACGCAGGACAAAAAAACCAAGTAGAAACTTAGCCTTAAGGATGAGATGTGGGTGTTAATGTTATAACTGCTGTGGGGGCAGAGATGTGAGCTCTGACTGTTATTACTGCTTGGGAATATGAGAAATGAGCCCCAAATTTGATAACTGTTGGGGGTGGGGGGCTGAGGTGTGAGCTCTGAATGTGATTACTGCTGGGGGGGGGGGGTTAAATGTGAGCATTATTACTACTGTTGGGGATGTGAGTATTATTAATACTGGGGGGGGGGGGGGGAGATGTGATGTCGAGGCTCCGCCCACTCAATGCAAGCATATGGGAGGGGGCGTGGCAGCTGTCAAACCCCCTTCCATAGGCTTGCATTGAGGGGACCGAGCGAGACGTCACACGGGGGCAGAGCCGTGACGTCACAATACTCCAGCCCTGTGATCGGCAGTCATCAGACCCGGAGCGAACATGCTCCGGGGGCTGATACTAACGGGGTGCTGCGTGAAAGATCACCAGGGTCCCCAGAAGCGGGACCCACGTGATCGATCAGGCATCTTGTCCCCTATCCTCAATGCAAGTCTATGGGAGGGGGCGTGGCGGCCCTTCTTAGTATATACAGGTAGTGCATGCTCTTAGTAGTCGGCCCTCTTAGGATATACAGGTTAAAGGGGTAGTCCAGTGGTGAAAAACGTATCCCCTATCCTAAGGATAGGGGATAAGTTTGAGATCGCGGGGGGTCCGACCGCTGGGGCCCCCTGCGATCTCTCTGTACGGGGCCCAGGCTCTCCGGCCAGATAGCGGGTGTCGACATCCGCACGAAGTGGGGGCCGACACGCCCCCTCAATACATCTCTATGGCAGAGCCGGAGATTGCCGAAGGCAGCGCTTTGGCTCTGCCATAGAGTTGTATTGAGGGGGCGTGTCGGCTGCCGCTTCGTGCGGAGGTCGACACGCCCCCTTCCCGCGGGCTCTCGGGGCTCCGTACAGGAGATCGTAGGGGGCCCCAGCGGTCGGACCCCCCGCGATCTCAAACTTATCCCCTATCCTTAGAATAGGGGATAAGTTTTTCACCACTGGACTACTCCTTTAAGCATTTTCTTCGTAGTTAAAGAGGTTATCCAGGTAAAAACTTTATATATATATATATATATACATATATATATATATATATATATATATATATATATATATATTTATAATCAACTGGCTACAGAAAGTTAAACAGATTTGTAAATTACTTCTATTAAAAAATCTTTCAGTACATATCAGCTGCTGAAGTTGAGTTGTTCTTTTCTGTCTCAGTGCTCTCTGATGACACCTGTCTCGGGAACTGTCCAGAGTAGAAGCAAATCCCCATAGCAAACCTCTTCTACTCTGTGCAGTTCCCGAGAAAGGCAGAGATGTCAGCAGAGAGCACTGTGGTCAGACAGAAAACAACAACTCAACTTCAGCAGCTGATACTTATTGGAAGGATCAAGATTTTTAAGAAAAGTAATTAACAAATTTGTTTTACTTTCCGGAACCAGTTCATATATATAAAAAAAAGTTTTTCCCTGGAGTACCCCTTTAACCCCTCATGGAATCCTCAGGTAGTGATTCGAGTTTCTTTATAGAGCCTTATACAGTCCCTTACGTTGCTGTCAGACATCTTGTCACGCGCTTCCCTTGTCCTTTATCTTCTTGAGGAGATTACATCTTCCTTTTGTTCCTCATTTGTCTTGTCCAATGTAATGAAAGATTAATGTCCCCATTGATGGAGTCGGCTCCCGGAATCAGGGACTTTTCCCAATAAATCAAAGAGGCGTCCCGGCCTCCATCAAGCAGAGACGTTTCCTTTTTATGTTCTGTCTGACCTATGGCAGCCATTGCGTAAAAGTCCCAGCCATATTTAATCGCAAACCCCATCTGTTTAACCATTTCACTGCTGTGGGGCGTCTCTGTGGCTCCTGGCGCAGGTATTTTATTTATTTTTATTTATTTCCAGCATGCAGCAGGTTAAACGGAGTGTCCTGAGCTGCCTGTGGCGAAGATCTGTCAGCGCTTAGTAAGATGTGACTCATGGGAATGGTGTTTAAATCTCCCTGATGTACTTATGGAGCCGCCCATCACACACAGGCCTGGGGGCACAAAAACGCTTAGCTGCCTCCCCATATCACGAGCCGGGCATGTCAGCGCAGGGAGAGCCCGCCGCTCCAGGCCGGCTGCACTTCTCTACCCGTCAATGCATTTCTCTGCCCCTGACATCTGCAGCATATGGGGCGGTCAGTCACCGGGTGACAGCTACAAGATACAAGGCCGACCATCTGTACAACAATACATGAGTAACATGTGACAGGCAGCAGGGACACATACCTGCCCTAATCTTCTCTGACATCCTGTCACAACTGCAGTCATAACCCATTATTTCCGCTTCTATGAGTAACTGAGAAAACGTAAGACGGGGAGAAGGGACCAATATGACCGAATAGGAATGAAAACCAATAAATCTGTAATAAGGACCATCCAGCCTCTAGGTAATGAAAAGTCCGATATTGGAGGATGTGGCTGGGCTATATTCTGTATAATCACAGTGTATAAGAACTACTATAATACTGCTCCTATATACAAGAATATAACTACTATAATACTGCTCCTATATACAAGAATACAACTACTATAATACTGCCCCCCCATATACAAGAATATAACCACTATAATACTGCTCCTATATACAAGAATACAACTACTATAATACTGCTCCTATATACAAGAATATATCTACTATAATACTGCTCCTATATACAAGAATATAACTACTATAATACTACTCCTATATACAAGAATATAACTACTATAATACTGCTCCTATATACAAGAATACAACTACTATAATACTGCTCCTATATACAAGAATATAACTACTATAATACTGCTCCTATATACAAGAATATAACTACTATAATACTGCTCCTATATACAAGAATATAACTACTATAATACTGCTCCTATATACAAGAATATAACTACTATAATACTGCTCCTATATACAAGAATATAACTACTATAATACTGCTCCTATATACAAGAATACAACTACTATAATACTGCTCCTATATATAAGAATATAACTACTATAATACTGCTCCTATATACAAGAATATAACTACTATAATACTGCTCCTATATACAAGAATATAACTACTATAATACTGCCTCCTATATACAAGAATATAACTACTATAATACTGCTCCTATATACAAGAATATAACTACTATAATACTGCTCCTATATACAAGAATATAACTACTATAATACTGCTCCTATATACAAGAATATAACTACTATAATACTGCCTCCTATATACAAGAATATAACTACTATAATACTGGTCCTATATACAAGAATATAACTTCTATAATACTGCTCCTATATACAAGAATATAACTACTATAATACTGCCCCTATATACAAGAATACAACTACTATAATACTACTCCTATATACAAGAATATAACTACTATAATACTGCTCCTATATACAGGAATATAACTACTATAATACTGCTCCTATATACATGAATATAACTACTATAATACTGCTCCTATATATAAGAATATAACTACTATAATACTGCTCCTATATACGAGAATATAACTACTATAATACTGCTCCTATGTACAAGAATATAACAACTATAATACTGCTCCTATATGCAAGAATGGAACTACTATAATACTGCTCCTATATACAAGAATAGAACTACTATAATACTGCTCCTATATACAAGAATAGAACTACTATAATACTGCTCCTATATACAAGAATATATCTACTATAATACTGCCTCATATATACAAGAATATAACTATTATAATACTGCCCCTATATACAAGAATATAACTACTATAATACTGCTCCTATATACAAGAATATAACTACTATAATACTGCTCCTATATACAAGAATATAACTACTATAATACTGCCTCCTATATACAAGAATATAACTACTATAATACTGCTCCTATATACAAGAATATAACTACTATAATACTGCTCCTATATACAAGAATATAACTACTATAATACTGCTCCTATATACAAGAATATAACTACTATAATACTGCCTCCTATATACAAGAATATAACTACTATAATACTGCTCCTATATACAAGAATATAACTACTATAATACTGCCTCATATATACAAGAATATAACTATTATAATACTGCCCCTATATACAAGAATATAACTACTATAATACTGCTCCTATATACAAGAATATAACTACTATAATACTGCTCCTATATACAAGAATATAACTACTATAACACTGCTCCTATATACAAGAATATAACTACTATAATACTGCTCCTATATACAAGAATATAACTACTATAATACTGCTCCTATATACAGGAATATAACTACTATAATACTGCTCCTATATACAAGAATATAACTACTATAATACTGCCTCCTATATACAAGAATATAACTACTATAATACTGCCTCCTATATACAAGAATATAACTACTATAATACTGCTCCTATATACAAGAATATAACTACTATAATACTGCTCCTATATACAAGAATATAACTACTATAATACTGCTCCTATATACAAGAATATAACTACTATAATACTGCCTTCTTTGTACAATAATTTGTAATAGATTGCCCCCTATGTGTGAGACTATTTTATGTATAATTCCCATATGTTTGTAGTCCTCAATCCGGAGTGCATTGTTTGCGGTAAGTATACCGTACAGGGGTGTAACGGGCGCAGTCCTGCCCTTCTTGCTGTGGTAGTGATCTGTAATGTGTTATTATCCCCTGTAGTTGATACATTGTGTCTCGCTGCTGTAGACTGCTGTGTGCGCTACTAACGGTTATAATTATGGAAAATTATCATTCAGAACCGCCACCTCTCTGTTCTGTGTAAACACCATTGTTCTCTGCATCCTATACCGTCTACTATGTTCAGGCGTGTTTATGGATCTCTGTCCATTTTATACTGATTAGAGCAGTGTTTTCCAACCAGTGTGCCTCCAGCTGTTGCAAAACTACTACTCCCACCATGCCTGGACAGCCAGCGGCTGTCCAGGCATGCTGGGAGTAGTAGTTTTGCAACATCTGGAGGGACACTGGCTGGGAAACACTGGATTCTATAGATCTATTTGATAGGAATAAAAAAGAAAGTCTGGGCATGCTCTGTAAGTTTGTTCTATGGGGAGGAGGAGGCTGATCTATGAGCAACATCTATTGTGTGTACCTTTTGTTATTTCTACACTGATATCACCTTTCACTGTAATCCTGTCTTTGATTATAAAGTGGAAACTGCTGGGAAATGGTCTGTACAAAACAGGAAGTGTCAGCTAAGATTTAGCCCTAGTGGTCAGAAAGGAAACTGCAGGATGTCGAGAAATTTTCTTAAAAAACAAAAATAGAAAGTAAAATGGAAAATCTGGAGAAAAACAAATTACCAATCACCAAAAATTCTTAAAAAATAAATTTACCATAAAAACTTGATTATTTTTTTTTTTTCTAATGATACATTACCTTTGACCTCTGAAAAGTTCACCGAGCACGCGGGGTTCTGCCACGTAAAATATGGTGTCTGATCTGGGGATGTTAGGTTGTAGAGCAGGAGGAGCTGAGCAGGTTGATATATTATAGTATAACTATTTTATACATTTACATCCCTGGCACTTTATATACTTGGGAGTCCAGTGGGCGGTCCAGCTCAGTGATTGACAGTCTTTCCTATATCATTCTGAATAGATAGCTGTCAATCATGGATATAAAAAAATAAATAAAAAATTGACACTTTTTTTACGCTTAGGAGTCCAGTGGTCGGCCTTATTGTAGATTGACATCTCTTTGCAGTCATAGGGAAAAGACTGCCAATCATAGAGTAGGACCGCCCACTGGACTCCCAAGTATATAAAGAGCCAGGGATGTAAATGTATAAAATACAAGTTATACTAAATTTTTCCCCACAAAACTATTTCCCATTATGCTTAGTTCTATTATTTGATTCATTTACTCAACTCCTTCTATTTTTATGAGTCCAGTGGGCGGTCCTACTTAGTGATTGACAGTCATCCCTATGGCACAAAACCAAGATATAACTGTCAATCACTTTTAAGACTTCCCAATGGACCCTTTTTCTATGCTGATGTGTCCAGTGGGAAGGTGACTGACATCTTATTGGTGATTGGCATCTGTCTCTGCATGGAAAGTCAATAATCACTGAGTAGAACCGCCCACTGGACTCCCAAGTATATGAAGAGTCAGGGATAAAAATGTATAAAATACACATTATATACAAGTTATATATTCATGTTATAGAGCTGGAGGAGCTTAGCAGATTGATATATATATAGTTTTGTGGGAAAAGATTTGGTATATCTTGGATTTTATACATTTACATCCCTGGCACTTTATATACTTAGGAGTCCAGTGGGCGGTCCTACTCAATGCAGTCATTTCCCTATGACTGCAGAGATAGCTGTCAATCACCAATAAGGCCGACCATTGGACTTCCAAGCATAGAAAAGGGTCCAATGGATGGTTATATTAATGATTGACATCTATGTATTGATTCAGAATGAAATAGGAAGGACTGTCAATCACTGTTAGCCCCGCCCACTGGACTCCTAAGTATATAAAGAGGGATATAAATGTATATATTTACAAGTTTTAAAGAACCTTTTCCCATAAAACTATATATCATTCTGCTCGGCTCCTCCTGCTCTACAACATGAGCCACACACACGTACAATGTGACCGATGTATAAACCGCCAGCCATAATAAAGTCCCTCCTCTGCTTGCTGTCAGTGAATGGGATCGTTCTTTGTTACATCCAGAAGATAAAAACTTGTCCTGATCTGCAGTGTATCAACTGTCTATAGGCCAAACACAGCAGTATGAGTTTCCTCCTGTGCTGAGGGTTTGCTACAGTGTATCGGTAAAGGTAAGAGCAATTACTCCAGAGTCCTGCCTAGTTGGCAGACTCACTCAGGGAGAATCATACAGACCTGATACATCTGAAACAAACCCTCATCTGTGAGAATTGTTCGGTCTGTAGTCATTGTGTATCCAGAGATATGGATCATAATGAAGAATTGGGAGGCGATTATACAAATGTGGTAGAAACTTGGAAACATTTTAAAACAATAAAGAATTATTATACATATAAGAATAAATGATCTCTAAGAGCAATTCCCAGTCATATATCATCAGCAGAGGGTTTGTCACAGTGTAAAGCAGTGTTTTCCAACCAGGGTGCCTCCAGCTGTTGCAAAACGACAACTCCCAGCATGCCCGGACAGCCTTCGGCTGTCCGGGCATGCTGGGAGTTGTCGTTTTGCAACAGCTGGAGGCACCCTGGTTGGGAAACACTGGCGTAAAGTCAGAACCAATTTTTTGATAGTTTTTTTTTATTCTTAATTTTAAATTTCCAATATACATATCATAACAAATAACACAGAACCAATTGCACAGACAAAAATACAACATAAAAAAAACAACAAAAAGCAACAAAAAACAACAGAAAGTAGCAACAAAAAGCCTTCGGCTGTCAGGGCATGTTGGGAGTTGTAGTCTTGCAACAGCTGGAGGCACCCTGGTTGGGAAACAGTGGCGTAAAGTCAGAACCAAATTTTTAATAGTTTTATTTTATTCTTTATTTTTAATTTCCAATATACATATCAAAACAAATAACACATAAAACAGAACCAATTGCACAGATAAAAATACAACATAAAAAAACAACAAAAAGCAACAAAAAACAACAAAAAGCAGCAACAAAAAACAACAAACAGCCTTCGGCTGTCCGGGCATGCTGGGAGTTGTAGTTTTGCAACAGCTGGAGGCACCCTGGTTGGGAAACACTGGCGTAAAGTCAGAACCAAATTTTTGATAGTTTTTTTTTATTCTTTATTTTTAATTTCCAAAATACATATCATAACAAATAACACATAACACAGAACCAATTGCACAGACAAAAATTCAACATAAAAAAACAACAAAAAGCAGCAACAAAAAGCCTTCGGCTGTCCAGGCATGCTGGGAGTTGTAGTTTTGCAACAGCTGGAGGCACCCTGGTTGGGAAACACTGGCGTAAAGTCAGAACCAATTTTTATATAGTTTAATTGCCTGCAGTTGCTGTTCTCCCCCAGCAGATGGCACCATAGTGTACTGGACATGGTGGTTGCATCTTCTGTAGAGGGGCCACTTATTTCAGGGGCCCGGCCGCACCGTGTTATTATCTGGCGGGGGAAATTATTAGTGTTACATTTGCCTTCTGTTTAGCAGGTTATGCAGGTACAACCACCGCTACAGCGACTCCGAATATAGAAACACAGGGGTCATGTGATCTCTGGAGGATATCCTAGCCTGCACAATGATGGATCTGACACCTGTGTAAAGGCGGCATTCACACCACGTTTTTGCTATACAGTTCCCGTATCAGGTTTTTGATTTAAAAAAAAAACGGATTCCTCAAAACCGCACTAAACTGTATCAGAACGTGTGTACAAATTTTAACCCGTATACAGTTTGAAAAATGATGTCCGGTTGCATCCGTTCTTTAAGAAAAAACATATACGTTTTTTACTTTTCACTCCATTATGAATAAAGTTTCACTTGTTTGATTGAAATTCCAAGAAAAAAAAAAAAACAGTGCAAAGTCTAAAAACGTATGGTGAAAACCGGATGGAACCGTAGGCACATGCAGTTCTGTACGGTTCCCATTGACTCCCATGTTAAAAAAAAAAGTATACGGTTTAATACAGTTTTTCACCCGGACCAAAAAACGTGTTGGGCTACGGTTTTGGGTACGGGTAAAATAACGGACAAAACCGAATAAGATGCAAAACGGACAAAACCGGATGATGCGTTTGACATACGGTTTACAATGTTAAGTCAATGCATACGGTTTTCTATACGGTTCCTTTCGGTTTTTAACTTGAACCCGTATACGGGAACTGTATAACAAAAACGTGGTGTACATGCACCCTTAGGCTGGGTTGACTCCACGTTTTTGCAGTAGAGTTCCCGTATATGTTTTCTATGTGAAAACCGTACAGAACCGAATTGAAAACCGTATGCATTGACTCTCCATTGAAAACCGTATTCCAAAAGATGCATCAGGTTCTGCCCATTTTGCGTCTTGTACGGTTTTGTCAGTTTTTTTCCCGTACCCAAAGCCGTAGACTACCACTGTTTGTGGTCCGGGTGAAAAACTGTATTAAACCGTATACGTTTTTTGTTTTTTTAACATGAGTCAATGGGAACTGTACATAACAGTGTGCGTACGGTTCCATCCGGTTTTCACCATACGGTTTTTGACTTTGCACAGTTTTTTTTCTTGGAACTTCAATCAAACAAGTGAAACTTTATTCATAATGGAGTAAAAAGTTTAAAACGTATACGGTTCTTTCTTAAAAAATGGATGCAACCGGACATCATTTTTTAAATCATATACGGATTAAAATTTGTACTCACGTTTTGATACAGTTTTAGTCCGGTTTTGAGGAATCCGTTTTGCATCAAAAATCTGATATGGGAACTGTATTGTAAAAACGTGGTGTGAAGGCAGTCTAAGGCCGGGTTCACACCACGTTTTTACAATACAATTCCCGTATCAGGTTTTCGATAAAAAAAAACTGATTCCCCAAAATGTGGCTGCGTTCACACAGCCATCTAGACCCGTCTTGTTCTTCTCCCGCCAAAAATAAAAACAGACTTTAGAAAAAACGGACAATAACGGATGCGAACGGATGTTATTGATTTGG
This sequence comes from Hyla sarda, assembly GCF_029499605.1. Lineage (NCBI taxonomy): Eukaryota > Metazoa > Chordata > Amphibia > Anura > Hylidae > Hyla > Hyla sarda. Next base: position 15,842,442 of record NC_079196.1, on the reverse strand, counting down.
ATCCTATTGTTCAGTTAATAAACCAAAAAATATATTTTTGTTGTTCTGAGCATGCTCAGAAGTAAAAACGGATTGAAAAACATCCGTTTTTCATAGACTTCAATGTTAAATTTACTGTATCCGTTTTTTTCTTCTGTTTTTTTGACGGAAGAAAAAATATTACATGTGCCGTTTTTTCTGCCGTCAAAAAAACGGAAATGAGTGCAGACGGTTACAAACGGATGTAAATGGATTGTAAAAAAAAACTGTATCAAAACTTGTGTATTTTAATTTGTATAAGGTTGAAAACCATATACGGTTTGAAAAATGATGTCCGATACGTCTAATTTTTAAGAAAAAAAAAGTATACATTTTAAACTTTTCACTCCATTATGAATAAAGTTTCACTTGTTTGATTGAAATTCCAAGAAAAAAAAAACTGTGCAGAGTCAAAAGCCGTATGGTGGAAACTGGATGGAACTGTACGCACATACAGTTCTGTACGGTTCCCATTGACTCCCATGTTAAAAAACAATAAAGTATACGTTTCAATATGGTTTTTCACCCGGACCAAAAAACGTGGTAGGCTACAGTTTTGGGTACGTGAAAAAATATATGACAAAACCGTACAAGACGCAAAACGGACACAACCTGATCGTTCGGCATTATGTATCAATGGAAACGGTTTTCAATACGGTTCCGTACGGTTTTTAAATTGAAAACGTATACGGGAACTGTATTGTAAAAACGTGGTGTGAACCCAACCTAAGATGCATTGGAATCTCTGTACAGCGCTGCGGAATATGTTGGTGCTATATATATATATATATAAAAAGAAAGAAATTATTATTATTATTATCTGTGATTGTATTCCAGAGAAACTGCTGCAGAACTGCCCAGGAATCCTGCAGATGGTCATGGGGGTTGCATTGGGGGTATCTGGGGGTATTTATTTTGATAGATATTATATTTTATATGTGTGTGTGTATTTATATATATATATTTATGTAGTCGTCTCTCCGAGCCGGTCCCTGATTTCCCGGTTTCCAGATCAGTTACCAGGAGAAAAGAGCATGGGGGACCCTGGAAAAGTCAAGATGGCAGAGATGGGGGTGGAGGGTAACTAGAAACATGATGTCCTACCTGTTATGATTACATAATGTCACGCTATGATGTCACTCGTAATCACCTATCGTCATGTAATGTCATGATATGAGATGATGTCACATTCACCTGTAATATGATGTCATACTATGATGTCACACCTATTCACCTGTCATATGATGTCATACTATGATGTCACACCTATTCACCTGTCATATGATGTCATACTATGATGTCACACCTATTCACCTGTCATATGATGTCATACTATGATGTCACACCTATTCACCTGTCATATGATGTCATACTATGATGTCACACCTATTCACCTGTCATATGATGTTATACTATGATGTCACACCTATTCACCTGTCATATGATGTCATACTATGATGTCACACCTATTCACCTGTCATATGATGTTATACTATGATGTCACACCTATTCACCTGTAATATGATGTTATACTATGATGTCACACCTATTCACCTGTCATATGATGTCATACTATGATGTCACACCTATTCACCTGTAATATGATGTCATACTATGATGTCACACCTATTCACCTGTCATATGATGTCATACTATGATGTCACACCTATTCACCTGTCATATGATGTCATACTATGATGTCACACCTATTCACCTGTCATATGATGTCATACTATGATGTCACATCTATTCACCTGTCATATGATGTCATACTATGATGTCACACCTATTCACCTGTCATATGATGTCATACTATGATGTCACATCTATTCACCTGTCATATGATGTCATACTATGATGTCACACCTATTCACCTGTAATATGATGTCATACTATGATGTCACACCTATTCACCTGTCATATGATGTCATACTATGATGTCACACCTATTCACCTGTCATATGATGTCATACTATGATGTCACACCTATTCACCTGTCATATGATGTCATACTATGATGTCACACCTATTCACCTGTCATATGATGTCATACTATGATGTCACACCTATTCACCTGTCATATGATGTTATACTATGATGTCACACCTATTCACCTGTCATATGATGTCATACTATGATGTCACACCTATTCACCTGTCATATGATGTTATACTATGATGTCACACCTATTCACCTGTAATATGATGTTATACTATGATGTCACACCTATTCACCTGTCATATGATGTCATACTATGATGTCACACCTATTCACCTGTAATATGATGTCATACTATGATGTCACACCTATTCACCTGTCATATGATGTCATACTATGATGTCACACCTATTCACCTGTCATATGATGTCATACTATGATGTCACACCTATTCACCTGTCATATGATGTCATACTATGATGTCACATCTATTCACCTGTCATATGATGTCATACTATGATGTCACACCTATTCACCTGTAATATGATGTCATACTATGATGTCACACCTATTCACCTGTAATATGATGTCATACTATGATGTCACATCTATTCACCTGTCATATGATGTCATACTATGATGTCACACCTATTCACCTGTCATATGATGTCATACTATGATGTCACACCTATTCACCTGTAATATGATGTCATACTATGATGTCACACCTATTCACCTGTCATATGATGTCATACTATGATGTCACACCTATTCACCTGTCATATGATGTTATACTATGATGTCACACCTATTCACCTGTCATATGATGTTATACTATGATGTCACACCTATTCACCTGTCATATGATGTCATACTATGATGTCACACCTATTCACCTGTAATATGATGTCATACTATGATGTCACGCCTATTCACCTGTCATATGATGTTATACTATGATGTCACACCTATTCACCTGTCATATGATGTTATACTATGATGTCACACCTATTCACCTGTCATATGATGTCATACTATGATGTCACACCTATTCACCTGTAATATGATGTCATACTATGATGTCACGCCTATTCACCTGTCATATGATGTTATACTATGATGTCACGCCTATTCACCTGTCATATGATGTTATACTATGATGTCACACCTATTCACCTGTCATATGATGTCATACTATGATGTCACGCCTATTCACCTGTAATATGATGTCATACTATGATGTCACGCCTAATCACCTGTCATATGATGTCATACTATGATGTCACACCTATTCACCTGTCATATGATGTCATACTAGGATGTCACACCTATTCACCTGTAATATGATGTCATTCTATGATGTCACATCTATTCACCTGTAATATGATGTCATACTATGATGTCACACCTTTTCACCTGTAATATGATGTCATACTATGATGTCACACCTATTCACCTGTAATATGATGTCATACTATGATGTCACACCTATTCACCTGTCATATGATGTTATACTATGATGTCACACCTATTCACCTGTCATATGATGTCATACTATGATGTCACACCTATTCACCTGTAATATGATGTCATACTATGATGTCACACCTATTCACCTGTAATATGATGTCATACTATGATGTCACACCTATTCACCTGTCATATGATGTCATACTATGATGTCACACCTATTCACCCATCATCATATCATTTTGTACTATGATATCATTTGCATTGAATTCAATGATGTTACACCAATTTATTAGCTACAGTGTTTCCCAACCAGCCTTTTGCTGTTCAGGCATGCTGGGAGTTGTAGATTTCCAACAGCTGGAGGCACCCTGGTTGGGAAACACTGTTATAGTCATCGTAATCTGGACCCCCGCCCCCCTGACAGTTTTTATAATAGTGTTTCCCAATGACAGTTCTTTAATGCAGTGTTTTCCAACCAGGGTGCCTCCAGCTGTCCCAGCATGCTGAGAGTAGTAGTTTACAACAGCTGGAGGCACACTGGTTGGAAAACACTGTTCTAATCTGTTTAAAATGGACTGTCCGTGCACATCGGGAGCTGTAGTTTTGCAGCAGCTGGAGGCACATTGTTTGGAAAACACTGATCTAACATTTCTGTCCCATGTATCTGTAGGGCACCTGCATCCTGAATGTAAAGGAGAAGCTCCCAGGAGTGTGGTGGCATTTCAGGGGTTAATTGTGTGGGTAATGCGGCATCTTGGCATTTCTGCAGTTAGCTCACAGGGCGAGCTGATGGTGCCCGTTACTGTTTGTATACAGCGCAGCGTTTACAGTTGGGGCATTGTCAGCGATAACAGGTCTGATTTATTCCTGGGCATTTATGTGTAATATTCGTCATCTGCCAACGTGTGCGCCAGGAGGTCAGAGGCGTCTCCCTGAACCAGAACACAAACACCCATCCCTGATGACACCTTAAGACCCGGTGACAAGGAAAGGTTCAGCTTTATATCATCTCCTGTACTGGATGATAGGACCGAAATAAGAAAGGTTATTAAAGGCAAACATTTATCCAGAGCTGTACTCACTATTCTGCTGGTGAGGTCACTGTGTACATACATTACATTACTTATCCTGTACTGATCCTGAGTTATATCCTGTATTATACTCCAGAGCTGTACTCACTATTCTGCTGGTGAGGTCACTGTGTACATACATTACATTACTTATCCTGTACTGATCCTGAGTTATATCCTGTATTATACTGCAGAGCTGTACTCACTATTCTGCTGGTGAGGTCACTGTGTACATACATTACATTACTTATCCTGTACTGATCCTGAGTTATATCCTGTATTATACTCCAGAGCTGTACTCACTATTCTGCTGGTGGGGTCACTGTGTACATACATTACATTACTTATCCTGTACTGATCCTGAGTTATATCCTGTATTATACTCCAGAGCTGTACTCACTATTCTGCTGGTGAGGTCACTGTGTACATACATTACTTATCCTGTACTGATCCTGAGTTATATCCTGTATTATACTCCAGAGCTGTACTCACTATTCTGCTGGTGAGGTCACTGTGTACATACATTACATTACTTATCCTGTACTGATCCTGAGTTATATCCTGTATTATACCCCATAGCTGCACTCACTATTCTGCTGGTGGGGTCACTGTGTACATACATTACATTACTTATCCTGTACTGATCCTGAGTTATATATCAGACAGGAGGCTCATATCTTATGCATTATTCTTTCTTTAATAATGCCCATAGCAGAACAAAACTCAGTAAACAAATCAGTGTAAAGAAAAAACTACAACTCCCAGCAGTCCCAGGACCACAGCAGCCACTCCTAGACTGTAGCCCCTATATAAGGACTGCCCACATATAGATCCTCCTCTTTCTTTCTGCTCATGGCAGAGCATGCAAGCTAAGTTCTCTCTGTGATTTAATGCTTTGTTTCTTCCTTTATTGCTCATAAATATTATAGATTATTGTGGTGTTGTTTCTGTTTCCTTCCCCAATTCTCCGTTCCTCCTGCCCTTCACCGCTTCCCCTCCCCCTCTTCCGGCGCGATTTTACCAGCACCTCAGTCTTCTCCTCCTCCATCTTCTGCGCTTTCGCGCGCGCGGGATAGGGGCGGATCCTCCGGGTGTCGGCCGCATTTTTCATCGCGGCCTACACGCTGAGAGGGGCGGAGTTCTACTTCGTCACTGGAACGCGCTCCCGCGCCTTCCAATCAGAACCCAGCCGGACGTAGTCTCGTGAGACTTCGTTCCTGGGTACAGGGACTCTCGGGCTCACCTCCCACCGCTACGTCAGTGCAACGCTAGCGGTGTGGAGGACGGAGCCTGTACTGACCTTACTGTTTCTACGTATTCTGTAGGTAGATTACCAGGAATTTATTCCTTCCCCTTACCAATACTTTACCCTATTCTCATTTAACTAATTAATTTACACAGGCTTACTATTAACCTGTTAGTCACTATGGCTGAGGAACCTTCATCTGTTCCCCTCAGAGGGGAGAGTTCTTCTTTAGACTCTGCCCAATTTATGACCGCCAACCAGATACAGGATTTGATTAATAAATCTGTTCAGGCGGCTTTGGCTTCCGCCATGATACCCTCTGTGTCTATTCCGCCATTCCAGGGCGGAGAACCGCCGATTAAGAAGGGAAAGGTTTCCCATAAAAGGAAGCATACTGTCACGATGCCGGCTGGCAGGTAGTGGATCCTCTGTGCCAGAGAGGGATTGGCGTGGACCGTGCTAGTGGACCGGTTCTAAGCCACTACTGGTTTTCACCAGAGCCCGCCGCAAAGCGGGATGGTCTTGCTGCGGCGGTAGTGACCAGGTCGTATCCACTAGCAACGGCTCACCTCTCTGGCTGCTGAAGATAGGCGCGGTACAAGGGAGTAGGCAAAAGCAAGGTCGGACGTAGCAGAAGGTCGGGGCAGGCAGCAAGGATCGTAGTCAGGGGCAACGGCAGAAGGTCTGGAAACACTGGCAAGGAACACACAAGGAACGCTTTCACTGGCACTAAGGCAACAAGATCCGGCAAGGGAGTGCAGGGGAAGTGAGGTGATATAGGGAAGTGCACAGGTGAACACACTAATTGGGACCACTGCGCCAATCAGCGGCGCAGTGGCCCTTTAAATCGCAGAGACCCGGCGCGCGCGCGCCCTAGGGAGCGGGGCCGCGCGCGCCGGGACAGAACAGACGGAGAGCGAGTCAGGTAGGGGAGCCGGGGTGCGCATCGCGAGCGGGCGCTACCCGCATCGCGAATCGCATCCCGGCTGGCAGCGGAATCGCAGCGCCCCGGGTCAGAGGACGTGACCGGAGCGCTGCCGCGGGTAGAGTGAAGCGAGCGCTCCGGGGAGGAGCGGGGACCCGGAGCGCTCGGCGTAACAGTACCCCCCCCCTTGGGTCTCCCCCTCTTCTTAGAGCCTGAGAACCTGAGGAGCAGACTTTTGTCTAGGATGTTGTCCTCAGGTTCCCAGGATCTCTCTTCAGGACCACAACCCTCCCAGTCCACTAAAAAAAAATTTTTCCCTCTGACCTTTTTGGCAGCTAAAATTTCTTTGACCGAGAAGATGTCCGAGGAGCCGGAAACAGGAGTGGGAGGAACAGATTTGGGAGAAAAACGGTTGAGGATGAGTGGTTTGAGAAGAGAGACGTGAAAGGCATTAGGGATACGAAGAGAGGGAGGAAGAAGAAGTTTATAAGAGACAGGATTAATTTGACACAAAATTTTGAAAGGACCAAGATAGCGTGGTCCCAACTTGTAGCTAGGGACACGGAAGCGGACATATTTAGCGGAGAGCCATACCTTGTCTCCAGGGGAAAAAACGGGGGGAGCTCTTCTTTTCTTATCCGCGAACTTCTTCATGCGTGATGAAGCCTGTAAGAGAGAATTTTGGGTCTCTCTCCATATGATGGAAAGGTCACGAGAAATTTCATCCACAGCGGGCAGACCAGAGGGCAAGGGAGTAGGGAGGGGGGGAAGAGGGTGACGGCCGTACACCACGAAAAATGGGGATTTGGAGGAAGACTCAGAGACCCTGAAGTTATACGAGAATTCGGCCCATGGGAGGAGATCTGCCCAGTCATCCTGGCGGGAGGAAACAAAATGTCGCAAATAATCACCCAAGATCTGGTTAATCCTTTCTACTTGTCCATTGGACTGGGGATGATATGCAGAAGAAAAATTTAATTTAATCTTGAGTTGTTTACAGAGAGCCCTCCAGAATTTAGACACGAATTGGACGCCTCTATCCGAGACAATCTGCGTAGGCAACCCGTGAAGACGAAAAATGTGTACAAAAAATTGTTTAGCCAACTGAGGCGCAGAAGGAAGACCAGGAAGAGGGATGAAATGTGCCATTTTGGAGAATCGATCAACGACCACCCAAATAACAGTGTTGCCACGGGAAGGGGGTAAATCAGTAATAAAATCCATACCAATCAGAGACCAAGGCTGTTCAGGGACAGGCAGAGGATGAAGAAAACCAGCGGGCTTCTGGCGAGGAGTCTTATCCCGGGCACAGATAGTGCAGGCTCGCACAAAGTCCACAACATCCGTCTCCAGAGTCGGCCACCAATAGAAGCGGGAGATGAGTTGCACAGATTTCTTGATACCCGCATGACCTGCGAGATGGGAGGAGTGACCCCATTTGAGGATTCCGAGGCGTTGGCGAGGAGAAACAAAGGTCTTTCCTGGAGGAGTCTGCCTGATGGAGGCAGGAGAAGTGGAGATCAGGCAGTCAGGTGGAATGATGTGTTGCGGAGAGAGTTCAACTTCAGAGGCATCCGAGGAACGAGAGAGAGCATCGGCCCTAATGTTCTTATCGGCAGGACGAAAGTGAATCTCAAAATTAAATCGGGCAAAGAACAGAGACCACCGGGCCTGGCGAGGATTCAGCCGTTGGGCAGACTGGAGGTAGGAGAGGTTCTTGTGGTCGGTGTAGATAATAACAGGAGAACTTGATCCCTCCAATAGATGCCTCCATTCCTCAAGTGCTAATTTAATGGCTAGAAGCTCTCGATCCCCGATGGAGTAGTTCCTCTCCGCTGGAGAGAAGGTCCTAGAGAAAAAACCACAAGTGACAGCATGCCCGGAAGAATTTTTTTGTAGAAGAACAGCTCCAGCTCCCACTGAGGAGGCATCAACCTCCAATAAGAAGGGTTTGGAAGGGTCAGGTCTGGAGAGGACGGGAGCCGAAGAAAAGGCAGACTTGAGTCGTTTAAAGGCGTCTTCTGCTTGAGGGGGCCAGGACTTGGGATCAGCATTTTTTTTGGTTAAAGCCACGATAGGAGCCACAATGGTAGAAAAATGTGGAATAAATTGCCTGTAATAATTGGCGAACCCCAAAAAGCGTTGGATAGCACGGAGTCCGGAGGGGCATGGCCAATCTAAGACGGCAGAGAGTTTGTCTGGATCCATCTGTAGTCCCTGGCCAGAGACCAAATATCCTAGAAAAGGAAGAGATTGGCATTCAAACAGACATTTCTCAATTTTGGCATAGAGTTGGTTGTCACGAAGTCTCTGAAGAACCATACGGACATGCTGGCGGTGTTCTTCTAGATTGGCAGAAAAAATTAGGATATCGTCCAGATATACAACAACACAGGAGTATAACAGATCACGAAAAATTTCATTGACAAAGTCTTGGAAGACGGCAGGGGCGTTGCACAGTCCAAAGGGCATGACCAGATACTCAAAGTGTCCATCTCTGGTGTTAAATGCCGTTTTCCACTCGTCCCCCTCTCTGATGCGGATGAGGTTATAGGCGCCTCTTAAGTCCAATTTAGTGAAGATGTGGGCACCTTGGAGGCGATCAAAGAGTTCGGAGATGAGGGGTAAGGGGTAGCGGTTCTTAACCGTGATTTTATTAAGACCGCGGTAGTCAATGCAAGGACGTAGGGAGCCATCTTTTTTGGACACAAAGAAAAATCCGGCTCCGGCAGGAGAGGAGGATTTACGGATAAAGCCCTTTTTTAGATTCTCCTGGACGTATTCGGACATGGCAAGAGTCTCTGGGGCAGAGAGAGGATAAATTCTGCCCCGGGGTGGAGTAGTGCCCGGGAGGAGGTCGATAGGGCAATCATAAGGCCTGTGAGGAGGTAGAGTCTCAGCTTGTTTTTTGCAGAAAACATCCGCGAAGTCCATATAGGCCTTAGGGAGACCGGTTACTGGAGGAACCACAGAGTTACGGCAAGGGTTACTGGGAACCGGTTTTAGACAGTTCTTGGAACAAGAGGACCCCCAACTCTTGATCTCCCCAGTGGACCAATCCAGGGTAGGGGAATGAAGTTGAAGCCAGGGAAGTCCAAGGAGAATTTCCGAGGTGCAATTGGGGAGGACCAAAAGTTCAATCCTCTCATGATGAGATCCGATGCTCATAAGAAGGGGCTCCGTGCGGAAACGTATGGTACAGTCCAATCTTTCATTATTTACACAATTGATGTAGAGGGGTCTGGCGAGACTGGTCACCGGGATGTTGAACCTGTTGACGAGAGAGGCCAAAATAAAATTTCCTGCAGATCCAGAGTCCAAGAAGGCCACTGTAGAGAAGGAGAAGGCAGAGGCAGACATCCGCACAGGCACAGTAAGACGTGGAGAAGCAGAGTAGACATCAAGGACTGTCTCACTTTTGTGCGGAGTCAGCGTACGTCTTTCCAGGCGGGGAGGACGGATAGGACAATCTCTCAGGAAGTGTTCGGTACTAGCACAGTACAGGCAGAGGTTCTCCATACGGCGTCGTGTCCTCTCTTGAGGTGTCAGGCGAGACCGGTCGACCTGCATAGCCTCCACGGCGGGAGGCACAGGAACAGATTGCAGGGGACCAGAGGAGAGAGGAGCCGAGGAGAAGAAACGCCTCGTGCGAACAGAGTCCATATCTTGGCGGAGTTCCTGACGCCTTTCGGAAAAACGCATGTCAATGCGAGTGGCTAGGTGAATAAGTTCATGTAGATTAGCAGGAATTTCTCGTGCGGCCAGAACATCTTTAATGTTGCTGGATAGGCCTTTTTTGAAGGTCGCGCAGAGGGCCTCATTATTCCAGGACAATTCTGAAGCAAGAGTACGGAATTGTACGGCATACTCGCCAACTGAAGAATTACCCTGGACCAGGTTCAACAGGGCAGTCTCAGCAGAAGAGGCTCGGGCAGGTTCCTCAAAGACACTTCGGATTTCCGAGAAGAAGGAGTGTACAGAGGCAGTGACGGGGTCATTGCGGTCCCAGAGCGGTGTGGCCCATGACAGGGCTTTTCCGGACAGAAGGCTGACTACGAAAGCCACCTTAGACCTTTCAGTGGGAAACAGGTCCGACATCATCTCCAGATGCAGGGAACATTGGGAAAGAAAGCCACGGCAAAACTTAGAGTCCCCATCAAATTTATCCGGCAAGGATAAGCGTATCCCAGGAGCGGCCACTCGCTGCGGAGGAGGTGCAGGAGCTGGCGGAGGAGATGACTGCTGAAGCTGTGGTAGTAACTGTTGTAGCATAACGGTCAGTTGAGACAGCTGTTGGCCTTGTTGCGCTATCTGTTGTGACTGCTGGGCGACCACCGTGGTGAGGTCAGCGACAACTGGCAGAGGAACTTCAGCGGGATCCATGGCCGGATCTACTGTCACGATGCCGGCTGGCAGGTAGTGGATCCTCTGTGCCAGAGAGGGATTGGCGTGGACCGTGCTAGTGGACCGGTTCTAAGCCACTACTGGTTTTCACCAGAGCCCGCCGCAAAGCGGGATGGTCTTGCTGCGGCGGTAGTGACCAGGTCGTATCCACTAGCAACGGCTCACCTCTCTGGCTGCTGAAGATAGGCGCGGTACAAGGGAGTAGGCAAAAGCAAGGTCGGACGTAGCAGAAGGTCGGGGCAGGCAGCAAGGATCGTAGTCAGGGGCAACGGCAGAAGGTCTGGAAACACTGGCAAGGAACACACAAGGAACGCTTTCACTGGCACTAAGGCAACAAGATCCGGCAAGGGAGTGCAGGGGAAGTGAGGTGATATAGGGAAGTGCACAGGTGAACACACTAATTGGGACCACTGCGCCAATCAGCGGCGCAGTGGCCCTTTAAATCGCAGAGACCCGGCGCGCGCGCGCCCTAGGGAGCGGGGCCGCGCGCGCCGGGACAGAACAGACGGAGAGCGAGTCAGGTAGGGGAGCCGGGGTGCGCATCGCGAGCGGGCGCTACCCGCATCGCGAATCGCATCCCGGCTGGCAGCGGAATCGCAGCGCCCCGGGTCAGAGGACGTGACCGGAGCGCTGCCGCGGGGAGAGTGAAGCGAGCGCTCCGGGGAGGAGCGGGGACCCGGAGCGCTCGGCGTAACACATACCTTGGCAACATCTGACTCCCCGGCAGGGGAAGACAATAATGTGCTCCAGGCAGCCCCTACCCCGGTCTGCCAACCCCAGCATCCATCAGACTCCACTCGACCCCTGGGCCTCAGGGAGTTACAAGAGAAGAGGCACAGATCCGCTAGACGGACCAAACCCGATTCATACGTAGATTCCTCTGATGAGGATTCGTCGGGATCATCCAGCGAGTCTGACGGCTATGAATCCACTCCTAATATCGAGGATGCTGGGGATACGGCGTTTGACACCGACGCCAACCCTGTTACACAGGGCACTGTGATCCTAGACTCCCTAGGTGAACCCCTTTTTCACCCTGATTCCATCTCTCATCCAAGATCATCCACGTGGCCCAGTATGTGGAGCTTTGGGCTCGTAAGTCCCTAGACAGGACCAGCCGTAACAAACTGAGGGCTGAGTGTCCTAGACCCTTTATTCCCAATAAAGTGGTGGCAACCCCTGAAGTAGACCCCATTCTGACAAAATATCTGATGAAATCGGGTAAATTCCCTAAAAAGGGAATAGAACGCTCATTTAAAACCATTCAGGAGCGTATCTTGGACTTAATGGGCCCTCTCACTAAGATACTCAACCTGTCTGAGCAGGCCGCAATGACGGATCAACCCGTCGATACCCGTCAACTCCGTGGGTGGGCCCAGAGGGCCATATGTCTAGCAGGTACTGCCAACACCACCTGCTCGATTGAACGACGTAGGTCGATTCTTATGCGCCTCGACCCGCAACTGTCCCACCTAGCTGAAACCGAGTCTGGGCCTGCAGCAGCAGGGATGCTCTTTGGGGACAACCTGATGAAGGACATTAACAGGTTTGTCGGCCTGTTTACAGGTTTGGATAAAGTCCAGACTTCATTAAAGAAATCAGGGACCAGTAAGCTTTTTCCTCGGGCCGGCAGAGGTAGAGGCCGATCTGCCGGCCGCACCCCCTCCTATAGGCCACAGGGCCTATAGTGGCGGCGGTCCAATACCTCTGCCCAATACCAGTACCCTCAGGCTCCTCCGTCCTACACCGTCCCAATGGCACAACCGTCGCCTTTCTTCCCTCCCAGAGGCCGACCTTGGCGCGGACATGGCGGACGCGGATACCCCCGTTCCCGTCCACCTACCGGTAAGTGTGCCTGGTATTCCACATGCTCACATTCCTGTGGGGGGGCGCCTGATGTATTTTTCCCACGCCTGGTCTGCGATTACGGCAGACGCGTGGATTCTACAGACAGTAGCGGGATTTCACATAGAACTCCAATCTCTACCGGTTCTGGGTGTACAACCAATCCCTATCCGATTTTCACAACACAACATGGTTCTCATAGACAACGAGATCCAAGATCTCCTATCCAAACAGGCGATCCGAGAGATCGACCCTTCTTCCCTAGGATTCGTAAGCAACCTTTTCCTAGTGAAGAAAAAAGGGGGCGGTTACCGTCCGGTCATAAACCTTCGGGAACTAAACCAACATGTCATGTATCGCCATTTCAAGATGGAGGGAATTCACTCCCTTCGCGATTTACTACAACCAGGCGACTGGCTAGTGAAGGTGGATTTAAAGGACGCTTACCTCACCGTCCCTATCCACCAGGACTCACAACATTTTCTTTGTTTCCTCTGGAAAAACCACATGTGGCAATTTACTTGCCTTCCGTTCGGCCTTTCATCAGCTCCGTGGTGTTTCACCAAACTGATGAAACCGGTGGTGGCATCCTTGAGGAACAGAGGGGTACGTCTGATCATTTATCTGGACGACCTCCTCATCATGGCCCGCTCCAAAGCGCAGGCCTCTCTCCACATGTCATGGACGGTTTTGTTGCTGCAGAATCTGGGATTCATAATCAACCGAGAAAAATCGGTTTTGGTCCCAAAGCAGGAGATGGAGTTCCTTGGCTTCTTGGTGGACACCAACCAGGCCGTTCTCCGCCTTCCCAAATCCAAACTGGCCCTGATCCGCAAGGAGATCAGGGCAGTCTTGCGCAGAGGGTGCTTATCCTTAAGGGTACTAGCACGTTTAGTGGGGCTTCTAGCAGCCTCTATCCAAGCCATCTTCCCGGCCCCTTTGCACTACAGGGCCCTTCAGAGACTCAAGATTATGCATCTGCGCCAGGGCCTCAGATATGCGGACGAAGTTCCTCTTTGTCCAGCAGCCATCGAGGAGTTGCAGTGGTGGCTTCGTCATGCCGTCGAGTGGAACGGCAAAACCATATTCAACTCCTGCCCGGACATCATCAAAGAGTCGGACGCGAGTCGTCTCGGCTGGGGTGCGCTGTGCGGGGAGGCTTCTACAGGAGGGACTTGGTCCGCCACGGAGGTCGATCTGCACATCAATGCCTTGGAGCTCCTGGCGGCATTTTTTGCCCTCAAGAGCTTCGTGCCACAGGCGTCCAATTGTTGTGTTTTGTTACGCATGGACAACGTGGCGGCGGTCCAATACGTCAACCGCCTAGGGGGCACCAGGTCCAAGATCCTAGCAGATCTTGCCAAAGACTTCTGGCACTTCTGCTTAGATCGCAACATTATCCCGGTGGCGGAGTATATTCCGGGGGTCTCCAACACGGTGGCCGACTGGAATTCTCGCTACTTACTAGATTCCAGCGATTGGCGGCTGGATCGGTCCGTTTTCCTACGGTTGAGACAGCTTTGGGGTCCATTGTGTACGGATCTTTTCGCTTCTCGCCTCAATCATCAGCTACCTCGCTTTTTCAGCTGGAGGCCGGACCCGGAGGCGTCGGCAGTCGACGCTTTCCGTCTCATCTGGCCCAGGGGAACGCACTACGCGTTTCCCCCATTCCAGATGATCTCCAGGGTCCTCCTACATACGATGAACCAGAGGGCGACGATTGTGCTGATCACTCCTTGGTGGCCCACACAACCGTGGTTCCCTCTCCTTCTGGGGATGGCAGTGGACTATCCCGGACTTCTGCCCCACTTTCCACAGCTCCTCTCCAACCCGACCGGGGATCTCCACCCTCTGGTGGTGGAGGGCAACCTTCCTCTCCTAGCGTGGTTGGTTTCGGGGTCCCGGATGCGGATCACGACCTTTCAAGATCAGCTAGGGATCTCCTCGCCCTGGCCTGGGCCCCCGGGACTAGATCGGCTTATCGATCAGCCTGGAGGCTCTGAGTTCGTTGGTGTGATCAACGGCAGGTTGATCCCGTACATGCACCTGTGTCTGTAGTGGTGAACTACTTGGCAGATTCTTTTGAATCTGGAAAATCTTATAGTTCCATCAACGTTTACCGATCGGCTATCGCGGCTTACCATTGCCCAGTGGACTCTTTGCCGGTGGGCAAACACCCACTGGTATGTAGACTTTTGCGCGGCATTAAGTTCAAGCGTCCCCCTCGGCCGAGATATCAGTCGACCTGGGATGTCTCCAGGTTACTCGAGATGTTTGTTTCGTGGGAGTACAATGACGGTCTTTCCCTGAAATTGTTGTCATATAAACTGACTGTCCTTTTATGTTTGGTGTCTATTAAACGCGTCTCGGACGTGAAGGCTTTGGACATCTCTAGGCGACAATTTTCGCCTCAGGGAGTCAAATTTCCGGTGGTCCGACGGACCAAGACGGGTATCCACTCGGTTTTTTACCCGTTTTTTCCCGCGCATCCTCGACTTTGTGTGGTTCGTTGCCTGCAGGCGTACGAATCGCAGACTGCAGATCTGCGGTCTCCGGATTTCTCTCAACTTCTTATCTCTTACGTCAGACCTCATCATCCGGTGACCTCCGCTACTTTGGCGCGTTGGGTGCGTTCCGCCATGGATATGGCGGGCATAGACGTCTCCCTGTTTGGAGCTCATTCTTCTAGGGGTGCTATGGCTACTAAAATAGTCACAGCAGGGGGCTCCCTTTCTGACCTGCTCATGGCTGCTGATTGGTCTTCAGAGACTACCTTTCGCCGGTTCTACTTCAGACCGGAGGGCCATGTTTCCATGTCGGTTTTATAATGCTAGATCTGATTTTGTTTCTTCTGTCTCTCTACTTGTTAGCTTTGAACTTGCATAAGATATGAGCCTCCTGTCTGATATATAAATCTAGATTTTCCTAGCTTGTGACGGAAAATATTAGTTATATGAAGACAGGAGGCGAGTATCTTCCCGCCCTATCCACCCTGTTATGATTTTTGTTGTCTTTTTCAGGATACTGAATGCATTGGCTGTTTTCCTGATTACGGATAACCTGTTGGTTAAGCACTGCTGGGGTTCCCTACAGTCCCCGTTGGGACGAAGTTAGGCCGTTGTTTGGCCTCGTTTCCCGAGTTCCGGGCCGGCTGGCCGAAGATTCAAGGAGCGGTGTGGACGTCTGGCTGGCGTTCGGTTTCCTGTGCGGCTCTGATTCGCATGAAGAAAGAGGAGGATCTATATGTGGGCAGTCCTTATATAGGGGCTACAGACGAGGAGTGGCTGCTGTGGTCCTGGGACTGCTGGGAGTTGTAGTTTTTTCTTTACACTGATTTGTTTACTGAATTTTGTTCTGCTATGGGCATTATTAAAGAAAGAATAATGCATAAGATACTCGCCTCCTGTCTTCATATAACTAATATTTTCCGTCACAAGCTAGGAAAATCTAGATTTATATCCTGTATTATACCCCAGAGCTGTACTCACTATTCTACTGGTGGGGTCACTGTGTACATACATTACATTACTTATCCTGTACTGATCCTGAGTTATATCCTGTATTATACTCCAGAACTGTACTCACTATTCTGCTGGTGAGGTCACTGTGTACATACATTACATTACTTATCCTGTACTGATCCCGAGTTATATCCTGTATTATACTCCAGAGCTGTACTCACTATTCTGCTGGTGGGGTCACTGTGTACATATATCACATTACTTATCCTGTACTGATCCTGAGTTATATCCTGTATTATATTCCAGAGCTGTACTCACTATTCTGCTGGTGAGGTCACTGTGTACATACAGTACATTACTTATCCTGTACTGATCCTGAGTTATATCCTGTATTATACTCCAGAGCTGTACTCACTATTCTGCTGGTGAGATCACTGTATACATACATTACATTACTTATCCTGTACTGATCCTGAGTTATATCCTGTGCTGAAATCTCCCAGCATTCCATGCTTGGTAAAGGGGCTAAAGAAGAAGTATATATAATATATTCCAGTTGCTATAGCCACAGAATGCAGATTCGGGAGGGGGACCCCATTTGATCTTTGTTGTACCCCATCTCTCCTTTATACGCCCTCAGGAATCTTTGTAGCAGTAAATAATCCTCAGACAGGTTTGTGATCCTGAAGTCTTTGATCCTCCTGTAATTTGCAGGATCCCGTATTGTTGGGTTATTGTCTGGATTCCCTTGTTTAGCTGACAGCCGGGGAGGACACTCCGTGTATTGTATCTGCTCAGATTCTCAGAAGTAATGGAGGGTTACAATGGCCATAACAGCTTCCATAGCGGTGAATGTGCCATAAATGACGCCATATTCCTGTATCACTGGAGAAACCAGGACCGACAGAGGAGCAGTCGATAAACGAATACATCCTGACGGGTTATTACAGGCGGTATCTATGAAGGAGGAATCACAGGATAGATTGTAGTTGCCGTATATACTCGAGTATAAGCCGACCCGAATATAAGCCGAGGCCCCTAATTTCACCCAAAAACCCAGGAAAAGTTATTGACTCGAGTATAAGCCTAGGGTGGGAAATACATCATCCCCCCCTGTCATCATCCAGACCCCCATCATTAACACCCTCATCATCATGCCCCCCTTCATCATCACCGCCTGTCATCATCCCCCCTTTATCATCACCGCCTGTCATCATCCCCCCCCTTCATCATTACCCTGTCATCATCCCCCCTTCATCATCCCCCCCTTCATCATCATTACATGGTCATCATCCCACCTTCATCATCCCCCCCTTCATAATCATTACCCTGTCATCATCCCCCCTTCATCATTACCCTGTCATCATCCCCCCTTCATCACTACCCTGTCATCATCCCCCCTTCATCATCCCCCCCTTCATCATCCCCCCCTTCATCATCCCCCCTTCATCATCCCCCCTTCATCATTACCCTGTCATCATCCCACACCACCCCCTTCATCATCACCGCTTGTCAATGTCAGATTTAACAGTGGTCTTCAACCTGCGGATCTCCAGATGTTCCAAAAACTACAACTCCCAGCATGCCCGGACAGCCATCGGCTGTCCGGGCATGCTGGGAGTTGTAGTTTTGAAACATCTGGTGGTCCGCAGGTTGAAGACCACTGCCCGGGCCTTCGTCGTCATCCAGACCCCCTCCGCCCTTTAGTTTTGTACTCACCTCCGCTCGGTGGGACGTTAGGGTGAGGTGGTCCGGGCCATCTGTGCTGCAGGGACCGTCCGGTGGGAAGGGATAGTCATTCCGGGCTGTCCATCTTCACCGGGGGTGCCTCTTCTCCGCGCTTCGGGCCCGGCCCCGGAATAATGGTGTTGCCTTGACGACGACGCACAGGGACGTTCACGAGCCACCTCCCTGTGCGTCGTCGTCAAGGCAACGCCAGTATTCCGGGGCCGGGCCCGAAGCGCGGATAAGAGGCACCCCCGGTGAAGATGGACAGCCCGGAACGACTATCCCTCCTCACCGAATGGTCCCTGCAGCACAGATGGCCCGAACCAGCTCGCCCTAACGTCCCGCCGAGCGGAGGTGAGTACAAAACTAAAGGGGGGAGGGGAGGGGGTCTGGATGACGACGAAGGCCCGGGCAGTGGTCTTCAACCTGCGGACCTCCAGATGTTTCAAAACTACAACTCCCAGGATGCCCAGACAACCCATGGCTGTCCGGGTTTGCTGGGAGTTGTAGTTTTGAAACATCTGGAGGTCCGCAGGTTGAAAACCACTGAGAGCGGAGAGTTCACTCGAGTATAAGCCGAGGGGGGTGTTTTCAGCACGAAAAATCGTGCTGAAAAACTCGGCTTATACTCGAGTATATACGGTACATCACGACAATGTTTCCCAATAGTGATGAGCAGCAGGGGCCATATTCGAATTTGCGATATTTTACGAATAAATTGACGATTGATCGTCCAATGTTCGCGAAATTCACATATTCGCTATGTTCTTTAACTTTTTTTCCATGCGGAAATTTACATGGAGAATCCGCATAAAAATTAGCATAAAAATTTGCATGTGAAAACAAAAAAAACACAAAAAAAAAACGAATATTCGTCATCACGAATATATAGCACTATATTCTAAATATTCGTGAAATCGTGAAGTGCCGATATTCGCAAAATAGAATTTGCTTTACGAATATTCATGCTCAACACTATTTCCCAACCAGGGGGCCTCCAGCTGCTGCAAAACTACAACTCCCAGCATGCCCGGACAGCCTTCGGCTGTCCGGGCATGCTTGGAGTTGTAGTTTTGCAACAGCTGGAGGCACCCTGGTTAGGAAACACTGTATTGCTGTATCAATCCCCCATATTGACAAAGTGAGTATAAAAGTTAGAAATATTTACTAATTTATTGAAAAGGAAAAAGTATAATATTGCAGTTACATAAGTATTCATACCCTTTACTCAGGAATTAGTAATGATTCCGGCCTCCAGTCTTCTTGGGGATGAGGCCACAAGGTTTACTCACCTGGATTTGGGGATTTTCTCCCATTCTTCTCTGTAGATCCTCTCAGCTCTGTCAGGTTGGATGAGGACGGTCGGTGAAGCCATTTTCAGGTCTCTCCAGAGATGTTCCATTGGGTTCGGGCTCTGGCTGGGCCCCTCAAGGACATTCACAGAGTTGTCCCTAAGTCGCTCCTGTGTAGTTTGGGGGAATTAAAGGAGATTTATCAAGACCTGTGTAGAGAAGCAGTAGTACAGTTGCCCATAGCAACCAATCGGATTGCTTCTTTCATTATTCTGAAGCCTTGTTCAAAATGGAAGGAGTGATCTGATTGGTTGCTATGGGCAACTGCACCACTCTTCCTTACACAGGTTTTGATAAATCTCCCCCATTGTCTAGATAGAAGGTGAACCCTCGGCCCAGTCTGAGGTCCAGAGTTCTGGGTCAGGTTTTTATTAGGAATATCTTTGTACTGACCAGCTCCTTGTCCCCACAGCATGACACTGCCCCCACCATGATCACTGTAGGGATGGTATTGGGCAGGTGATGGGCAGTGCCTGGTTTCCCCCAGACATGATGCTGCCCCCACCATGATCACTGTAGGGATGGTATTGGGCAGGTGATGGGCAGTGCCTGGTTTCCTCCAGATATGATGCTGCCCCCACCATGATCACTGTAGGGATGGTATTGGGCAGGTGATGGGCAGTGCCTGGTTTCCACCAGAAATGATGCTGCCCCCACCATGATCACTCTAGGGATGGTATTGGGCAGGTGATGGGCAGTGCCCGGTATCCCCCAGACATGATGCTGCCCCCACCATGATCACTGTAGGGATGGTATTGGGCAGGTGATGGGCAGTGCCTGGTTTCCCCAGACATGATGCTGCCCCCTCCATGATCACTGTATGGATGGTATTGGGCAGGTGATGGGCAGTGCCTGGTTTCCTCCAGATATGATGCTGCCCCCACCATGATCACTGTAGGGATGGTATTGGGCAGGTGATGGGCAGTGCCTGGTTTCCACCAGAAATGATGCTGCCCCCACCATGATCACTCTAGGGATGGTATTGGGCAGGTGATGGGCAGTGCCCGGTATCCCCCAGACATGATGCTGCCCCCACCATGATCACTGTAAGGATGGTATTGGGCAGGTGATGGGCAGTGCCTGGTTTCCCCAGACATGATGCTGCCCCCTCCATGATCACTGTATGGATGGTATTGGGCAGGTGATGGGCAGTGCCTGGTTTCCTCCAGACATGATGCTGCCCCCACCATGATCACTGTAGGGATGGTATTGGGTAGGTGATGGGCAGTACCTGGTTTCCCCCAGACATGATGCTGCCCCCACCATGATTACTGAAGGGATGGTATTGGGCAGATGATGGGCAGTACCTGGTTTCCTCCAGACATGATGCTGCCCCCACCATGATGACTGTAGGGATGGTATTGGGCAGGTGATGGGAAGTACCTGGTTTCCTCCAGACATGATGCTGCCCCCACCATGATCACTGTAGGGATGGTATTGGGCAGGTGATGGGCAGTGCCTGGTTTCCTCAAGACATGATGCTGCCCCCACCATGATCACTCTAGGGATGGTATTGGGCAGGTGATGGACAGTACCTGGTTTCCCCCCAGACATGATGCTGACCCCACCATGATCACTGTAAGGATGGTATTGGGCAGGTGATGGGCAGTACCTGGTTTCCCCCAGACATGATGCTGCCCCCACCATGATCACTGTAGGGATGGTATTGGGTAGGTGATGGGCAGTACCTGGTTTCCCCCAGACATGATGCTGCCCCCACCATGATTACTGAAGGGATGGTATTGGGCAGATGATGGGCAGTATCTGGTTTCCTCCAGACATGATGCTGCCCCCACCATGATGACTGTAGGGATGGTATTGGGCAGGTGATGGGCAGTACCTGGTTTCCTCCAGACATTATGCTGCCCCCACCATGATCACTGTAGGGGTGGTATTGGGCAGGTGATGGGCAGTACCTGGTTTCCTCCAGACATGATGCTGCCCCCACCATGATCACTGTAGGGATGGTATTGGGCAGGTGATGGGCAGTACCTGGTTTCCTCCAGACATGATGCTGCCCCCACCATGATCACTGTATGGATGGTATTGGGCAGGTGATGGGGAGTATCTGGTTTCCTCCAGACATGATGCTGCCCCCACCATGATCACTGTAGGGATGGTATTGGGTAGGTGATGGGCAGTACCTGGTTTCCCCCAGACATGATGCTGCCCCCACCATGATCACTGTAGGGATGGTATTCGGTAGGTGATGGGCAGTACCTGGTTTCCCCCAGACATGATGCTGCCCCCACCATGATCACTGAAGGGATGGTATTGGGCAGATGATGGGCAGTATCTGGTTTCCTCCAGACATGATGCTGCCCCCACCATGATGACTGTAGGGATGGTATTGGGCAGGTGATGGGAAGTACCTGGTTTCCTCCAGACATTATGCTGCCCCCACCATGATCACTGTAGGGGTGGTATTGGGCAGTTGATGGGCAGTACCTGGTTTCCTCCAGACATGATGCTGCCCCCACCATGATCACTGTAGGGATGGTATTGGGCAGGTGATGGGCAGTGCCTGGTTTCCTCCAGACATGATGCTGCCCCCACCATGATCACTCTAGGGATGGTATTGGGCAGGTGATGGACAGTACCTGGTTTCCCCCCAGACATGATGCTGACCCCACCATGATCACTGTAAGGATGGTATTGGGCAGGTGATGGGCAGTACCTGGTTTCCCCCAGACATGATGCTGCCCCCACCATGATCACTGTAGGGATGGTATTGGGTAGGTGATGGGCAGTACCTGGTTTCCCCCAGACATGATGCTGCCCCCACCATGATTACTGAAGGGATGGTATTGGGCAGATGATGGGCAGTATCTGGTTTCCTCCAGACATGATGCTGCCCCCACCATGATGACTGTAGGGATGGTATTGGGCAGGTGATGGGCAGTACCTGGTTTCCTCCAGACATTATGCTGCCCCCACCATGATCACTGTAGGGGTGGTATTGGGCAGGTGATGGGCAGTACCTGGTTTCCTCCAGACATGATGCTGCCCCCACCATGATCACTGTAGGGATGGTATTGGGCAGGTGATGGGCAGTACCTGGTTTCCTCCAGACATGATGCTGCCCCCACCATGATCACTGTATGGATGGTATTGGGCAGGTGATATGGAGTATCTGGTTTCCTCCAGACATGATGCTGCCCCCACCATGATCACTGTAGGGATGGTATTGGGTAGGTGATGGGCAGTACCTGGTTTCCCCCAGACATGATGCTGCCCCCACCATGATCACTGAAGGGATGGTATTGGGCAGATGATGGGCAGTACCTGGTTTCCCGCAGACATGATGCTGCCCCCACCATGATCACTGTAGGGATGGTATTGGGCAGATGATGGGCAGTATCTGGTTTCCTCCAGACATGATGCTGCCCCCACCATGATCACTGAAGGGATGGTATTGGGCAGGTGATGGGCAGTATCTGGTTTCCTCCAGACATTATGCTGCCCCCACCATGATCACTGTAGGGGTGGTATTGGGCAGTTGATGGGCAGTACCTGGTTTCCTCCAGACATGATGCTGCCCCCACCATGATCACTGTAGGGATGGTATTGGGCAGGTGATGGGAAGTACCTGGTTTCCCCCAGACATGATGCTGCCCCCACCATGATCACTGTAAGGATGGTTTGAGCAGGTGATGGGAAGTACCTGGTTTCCCCCAAACATGATGCTGCCACACCTGGATTTGGGGATTTTCTGTCATTCTTCTCTGCAGATCCTCTCAGCTCTATCAGGATGGATGGGGACTGGCGGTGGAAGCCATTTTCAGCTGTGAGACCTTATATAGTTAGGTGACACCAATCAGGGTGCGAGAACATCTCAGAGATGATCAAGAGAAATGGGCGGAGCCAGAGCTGCTGAAGAAAGGACTGAGACAGTCCTGAAACGCGTCCAGCGTCCCCTTAATAACTATTGAGACAACCAGTTTATTTGCCCTGCTCAGCAACTAGCAGTCCGATACCGGAAAACATAACTGTCAATCACCCGACACCCGGTAAAGGAGACATCCGCGCCTCATTGCCACGAGGACGCCACCGGCTTACCAACATACTCACCTGCAGAACCGCTGCAGTACCACCACCCGGAACCCACTGTCATCCAGCATTACCACCGTGGGAGACGGCCGAGTCTCCGGTGATGCTGTCTCATGCCACGAGAGCCACTTAGTGTTAACACACTGCGGGATTCCATAACGCAACTGGAGGAGATCGCAGCATCCCCGTGAAGTCAGTGCCCGGGAGCGGTGAGATACAAAGTATCCAAAGATATGCATGCATGTTAACAGTGACTGTACACAAGCATATACGTTGACCATTGTCTGCAAATAGCAAGTATATGAACATTATTTACTAAGGTGTTCGATTGCGAACTACTGCTATAGCCGGACACATTTAAATGGTTGCTATGGGTTACTAACCAAAACCTATATGGTTGCTATTGGTTACAACTATACTGGAATCTGTCAGAATTTGCAGGACTTTTTAAGAGAGGAGAGAATTGACTATTGTGGATGGACAAAGACTCTCCCATTATGGTATACATATATTTTAGTATATTTTAGTTGGTGCTGCGCCTACACAAGGGCCCTGTGAGACGCAGACACCACTATTTGTATTTATTTTATTATCTCATATTTTATAATATATTGTCACACTGTATAATAATAAATAAATGTAATCACTATCTGTCCAGTTGTCTCAAACCCTGAGCCCTAATATATATATTTCTATAGACAAACTACTTTTTGACACCTTGAGTATAGGTGTCTAATTAGGCAGCCCGGGTTTATTTGGTGGGTAGTTAGACAAGAGCCTCTCCAACTCCTTTATACTCATTTACAAATCTGTTTAACTTTCTGGAGCCAGTTGATTTAAAAAAAAATAAACTTTCCACTGGAGAACCCCTTTAACCACCCGAAGGTATACCGCTGGTCTTGGGCTAGGCACGGGGGGCAATGAAGATACTGACGCCAAGTTACGGACAATGGTAGCTTTACTGAGGGTAGACAGATGATAGTCTATACAATTCAGCCAGCGCCCAAGGAGGTGACCAGTGAAACAGGGGGACCTCACAGGCTTGCTGGGACTTGCAGTAGTTAGACTGACATTGGTGCAAGCCACGGTGACCAGACAGTAGACTTGACTGACAATTAGATGACTTGCAATTGACTTGTGGCTCCAGACTTTAGGCTTGAGGCTTCCAATGCTGGAGGCTGGAGGCTCAGGAACTAAGAGAGAGATTGCAGCCCCCCCCCCCACTTGTTATATAGGGGGGCTGTGCAAGGAGCCCATAGGTCACTGGGGGGTCACCTGGTCACTAGTGCCTCCTGGGTAACAATCACATGGTAACAGCTACTAAAGAAAAAATACATTATTAATATCACAACTTATATACACAGGGGATAATACATAAAGTGGCCCCTGGGGACATGGAGAGACTCTACCTGACAGAGTAGGTAGGAGAAGTACAGGGAAACACCATCCCGTACTGGGCCACCACATTTGTTGCAGTGTATCAGCTGTAGAATTTACCATTCTAGAGTCAACAATGTTAATCTGCACTGATTTAATATTTACAAAAGAGTTTGTTACTATTGTATCCAGTCTAGAAACGCAAAACTGCTCCTGTATCTGTAGTTTGTTACAATGTATAAGTGCAGGCTGCTGCTCTGCCCCCAATAAAGCAAAACTATGACCAATGAATCGAGCTTAGTTGCATTGTGTCTTGGATTGCAAGGCAGTTTTAATTCCACATCATGTCTCCTAATGGGCGTATGCTGCTGCTGTGTCTTTCCCTTATGCTTCATACTGAGCAAAGGTGGCTGCTTCCTCCCTCCCTATACTTAACACTGCATGTTTACTCCAATAAGACAGAGCTATGGCTATACTCCAGAGCTGTACTCACTATTCTGCTGGTGAGGTCTCTGTGTACATACATTACATTACTTATCCTGTACTGATCCTGAGTTATATCCTGTATTATACTCCAGAGCTGTACTCACTATTCTGCTGGTGAGGTCACTGTGTACATACATTACATTACTTATCCTGTACTGATCCTGAGTTATATCCTGTATTATACTCCAGAGCTGTACTCACTATTCTGCTGGTGAGGTCACTGTGTACATACATTACATTACTTATTCTGTACTGATCCTCAGTTATATCCTGTATTATACTCCAGAGCTGTACTCACTATTCTGCTGGTGAGGTCACTGTGTACATACATTACATTACTTATCCTGTACTGATCCTGAGTTATATCCTGTATTATACTACAGAGCTGCACTCACTATTCTGCTGGTGAGGTCACTGTGTACATACATTACATTACTTATCCTGTACTGATCCTGAGTTATATCCTGTATTATACTCCAGAGCTGTACTCACTATTCTGCTGGTGAGGTCACTGTGTACATACATTACATTACTTATCCTGTACTGATCCTGAGTTATATCCTGTATTATACTCCAGAGCTGTACTCACTATTCTGCTGGTGAGGTCACTGTGTACAAACATTACATTACTTATCCTGTACTGATCCTGAGTTATATCCTGTATTATACTCCAGAGCAGTACTCACTAGTCTGCTGGTGGGGTCACTGTGTACATACATTACATTACTTATCATGTACTGATCCTGAGTTATATCCTGTATTATACTCCAGAGCTGTACTCACTATTCTGCTGGTGAGGTCACTGTGTACATACATTACATTACTTATCCTGTACTGATCCTGAGTTATATCCTGTATTATACTCCAGAGCTGTACTCACTATTCTGCTGGTGAGATCACAGTGTACATACATTACATTACTTATCCTGTACTGATCCTGAGTTATATCCTGTATTATACTCCAGAGCTGCACTCACTATTCTGCTGGTGAGGTCACTGTGTACATACATTACATTACATTACTTATCCTGTACTGATCCTGAGTTATATACTGTATTATACTACAGAGCTGCACTCACTATTCTGCTGGTGAGGTCACTGTGTACATACATTACATTACTTATCCTGTACTGATCCTGAGTTATATCCTGTTTTATACTCCAGAGCTGTACTCACTATTCTGCTGGTGAGGTCACTGTGTACATACATTACATTACTTATCCTGTACTGATCCTGAGTTATATCCTGTATTATACTCCAGATCTGTACTCACTATTCTGCTGGTGAGGTCACTGTGTACATACATTACATTACTTATCCTGTACTGATCCTGAGTTATATCCTGTATTATACTCCAGAGCTGCACTCACTATTCTGCTGGTGAGGTCACTGTGTCCATACATTACATTACTTATCATGTACTGATCCTGAGTTATATCCTGTATTATACTCCAGAGCTGTACTCACTATTCTGCTGGTGAGGTCACTGTGTACATACATTACATTACATTACTTATCCTGTACTGATCCTGAGTTATATACTGTATTATACTACAGAGCTGCACTCACTATTCTGCTGGTGAGGTCACTGTGTACATACATTACATTACTTATCCTGTACTGATCCTGAGTTATATCCTGTTTTATACTCCAGAGCTGTACTCACTATTCTGCTGGTGAGGTCACTGTGTACATACATTACATTACTTATCCTGTACTGATCCTGAGTTATATCCTGTATTATACTCCAGATCTGTACTCACTATTCTGCTGGTGAGGTCACTGTGTACATACATTACATTACTTATCCTGTACTGATCCTGAGTTATATCCTGTATTATACTCCAGAGCTGCACTCACTATTCTGCTGGTGAGGTCACTGTGTACATACATTACATTACTTATCCTGTACTGATCCTGAGTTATATATCAGACAGGAGGCTCATATCTTATGCATTAATCTTTCTTTCTTTAATGCTCATAGCAGAAACATCATGCAATTTTTTCAAAACAAAAAACTACAATTCCCAGCAGTCCCCTGTACGCTCCTCCCCTCCTAGCCTGACTGGCTGCTATAAAAGGGGGCTGCTTGTAGATCCTCTTCCTCTTTCTTTCTGCTCTGGCAGCAAGTTAAGTATATTGTCTAGTATTTGTACGTTATATATTTTCATATTTATAATATCATATATATAATTTCATTATTGTATGGTCATTCATATAAGTTTTTCATATTGCTATTTTATACGTTTTATGGTTTCATCTAGATATATATAATATATAGTTTCATCTGCGTGCAGGTTGTGTGTCATTTACCGCACACACCTCCACGCTCCTATTTACTGTCCTTATCTTCTCTCCTTTCCCCCCCCCCCACTCCCCTCTCTCTCAGCCTGTTCTTTCCCGTACTCCATCTTGGGGGGGGCATTCGCGCGTCTTCTCGCACAGTTTTTCCCGCCGCGATCCTCTCTTCGCGGGCTCAGAGTGTCGGAGGCGTGGTTTTGTCACGCACTCCGGACACTCCCGCTTACCTCATAGGCCGCGCGACCTATCACAGCGCTTGTGGTCGGAGTCTCGCGAGACTACGGCCGCAGGCCCTGTAGCTGGTTACGCCCCCTTCTTCCCGCCGCCAGTGTTGTGCGAACGGAGTGAGGGAGCGCCAGCATCGCGTACGGTCTGTTGTGTGCCTACGGCTACATTGCTTAATCGAGCTATCTTATAGTAGGCTTCCTTCTACCTACCTAGTCAGTACTACTGGGAGCATATCTCGGTGTGAACAGGTAACATAGACCCAGGGTCTGTTACCTCATAGACTTATCTATAGATACCGCTATTTTTATCCTAGCTACTTGTAGCTCATTATACTATCATGTCTGAAGATAATCATTTTGTTACCCCTGTACCCATATTGTCTGGAACTGCTGGTGGTACTATGGAGCTAGACGCTTCCCAATTTATGTCACCTTCACAGCTTCAGGACCTTATTAACAAATCGGTCCAAGCTGCTTTAGCATCAGCTACTCTGCCTATTAAACCACAAGCCACTACATCGGGCATCCAACCTACAGGGGGTAAAGCCCGTTCTAAACGGAAACATGTGTCAGCCCAACTCGACTCCCCGACAGGGGAAGATAATAATATGTCCCAGACAGGACCCAACCCGGCCTGTCACGCCCCGCATCAATCTGAACAAGGACGACCCTTGGGCCTCAAGGAGACAATAAAGAGGCATAAGACCTCCAGACGGTCTAAACCCAATTCTTTTGACACCTCTAATGATGACTCATCTACCGCATCGGAGATGACTGATGATGATAATTCAGAGTCTGCGGACTCAGATGCGGGGCTCATGGCAGACTTCGATGATGCCACAACAAGCACGCCAAACGAGGCGATTTTAGATACTCTAGGGCAGCCATTTTTCAGCCCTGATGCTATTTCGCATCCACGTTCAGGAGACTGGGCACCGCTACCTCAGGTCGCTCAGTATATAGAGTTCTGGACCAGAAGGGCTATCGACCGGTCCAATCGTAACAAATTACGGGCAGAATGCCCTAGACCTTTTATTGCTAAAAAAGTGACATTAACGCCGGAAATAGATCCCGTCTTGCTCAAATACCTGACGCGGTCCGGTAGATACGCAAAGAAAGGGATTGAGCGTTCTTTTAAGCTCATCCAAGACAGAATTTTGGATATGTTAGGACCACTGACCAAAATTCTAAATTTATCGGAACAAGCGGCCTCCACGGCCCAACCGGTCGATTTGGAGCAACTAAGAGGCTGGGCCCAAAGAGCCGTGTGTATGCTCGGTAGTGCAAATACTACCTGCTCTATTGAAAGGAGGAGATCAATCCTCATGAAACTAGAGCCTCAACTGTCACATTTAGCTGAGAGCGAACCAGGCCCCTCGGCCGAGGGAATGTTGTTTGGAGAGGACTTACTTAAGAATATCAACAAATTTGTGTCCCTCTTCACAAGCCTTGACAAGGCCCAATCTTCACTAAAGAAGGCGGGCCAACCCGTCAAGGTTTTTGGCAAGGCCGGCAGAAGCAGAGGCCGATCTGCCGGCCGCAATGCTTCCTTCAGGCCCTACAATAGACCAGGGGCACATCAATACCAGCCCGTACACCAACCGTACGCTTTGCCAGTGGCTCAACCCGCACCATTTTTCCCCCCCCGGGGTCGACCATGGAGAGGACGCGGGGGACGTGGTTATCCCAGATCACGCCCGACAACTGGTGAGTACCCTTCCACTTTCACTACCAAGTACCTTAGTGGGGGGCAGGCTAATGTATTTTACCCACGTCTGGTCCACGATTACGGCAGACGCTTGGGTTCTCAATACGGTGATGGGATACACCGTAGAATTCCTGTCCGTGCCAGTTCTAAATGTGATTCCACAACCAATACGGTTTTCTGTTCAAAATGTAGCCCTCATAGACGAGGAACTACTAGAACTTCGGACAAAAGGGGCTGTTCTGGAAGTAGACCCCCAGTCTCCAGGTTTTGTCAGCAACCTCTTCTTAGTCAAGAAGAAAGACGGCGGCTATCGCCCGGTGATAAACTTAAGAGATCTAAACCAGCATGTGCAATATCGTCACTTCAAGATGGAAGGTATCCATCTATTAAGAGATCTTCTGCGGCCAGGAGACTGGCTAGTGAAAATCGACCTAAAGGACGCATATCTCACCGTCCCAATGCACCCTTCCTCACAGAAATTCGTAAGATTCCTGTGGAGAGACCGAATGTGGCAATTCACTTGCCTTCCATTCGGTTTGTCGTCGGCCCCGTGGTGTTTCACCAAGTTAATGAAACCCGTGGTAGCTGCTCTTCGGAGCAGGGGGGTAAGACTCATAATATATCTGGACGATCTACTGATCATGGCACAGTCCAGGCCTCTAGCTCTGCTACACAAGCAGTGGACAGTGGCTCTGTTAGAGGAATTAGGATTCCTCATCAACCACAAGAAGTCGGTGCTACATCCGGCCCAAGAGATGGAATTTTTGGGTTTTCTAGTGGACACCCAACTAGCCGTTTTACGTCTACCAACATCAAAACTGGCTCTGATTCGCAAGGAAATCAGAGCGGTTTTACGCAAGGGTCGAACTTCTTTGAGACTGATCGCACGAATAGTCGGCTTACTGTCGGCTTCCATTCAGGCGATTTTCCCAGCTCCACTCCATTATCGAGCACTCCAACGCCTCAAAACCCTGCATCTCCGGCAGGGTTTACGGTACGCCGACGAGGTAACACTATGTCCCGAATCGGTGTCGGAGTTGCATTGGTGGTTGCGTCATGCCGTAGAATGGAACGGCAGGACGATATTCAACTCCTGTCCGGATGTGATCATAGAATCCGATGCGAGTCGCCAAGGCTGGGGAGCTCGTTGTGGGCAAGACTCCACCGGAGGGATATGGTCAGAAGAGGAATCTCTTCTCCATATCAACGCTCTGGAACTCCTGGCAGCGTTTTTCGCTATCAGGTGTTTCCTGAGACGGAAGCCCAATTGTTGCGTATTATTACGCATGGACAACGTGGCGGCAGTACAATATGTCAACCGCCTGGGAGGCACGAGATCCAGAATTTTGACGGACATTGCGTCCGACTTTTGGCATTTCTGTCTGTCCCGCAATATCTTTCCTATAGCGGAATATCTTCCAGGGGTCGCCAACGAGGTGGCGGACTGGAATTCTCGCTATTTGATCGACTCCAGCGATTGGACCCTGGATCGGTCGGTTTTCCTGGCGCTCCAAGAATTATGGGGCCCATTACATACGGACCTCTTTGCTTCACGCCTCAACTGTCAGTTACCCCGATTTTACAGTTGGAGGCCGGACCCGGAAGCGTCTGCAGTGGACGCACTCCGCCAGAAGTGGGCGACAGGGACACATTATGCGTTCCCTCCGTTCCCTCTGATTATCAGAGTCCTTCTTCAAGTTGCGACTCAGAAAGCGACGGTGGTCCTGCTCACTCCATGGTGGCCGACGCAACCGTGGTTTCCTCTCCTGTTGGGGATGTCAATGGACTATCCCAGATTAATTCCGCACTCACCTCGTCTCCTAACGAATCCAGCCAAGGGTCTTCACCCTCTGGTTCTGGAGGGCAATCTCACGCTCCTAGCGTGGTTGGTTTCGGGGTGCCAGACCCAGGTGGCGAACTTTCACAATCAGCTAGAGATCTCCTCGCCTTGGCCTGGGCCCCCGGGACTAGATCGGCGTATCGATCTGCATGGGCCTTGTGGGTTCGTTGGTGTGATCAACGACAAGTTGATCCCACTCAAGCACCTGTTCCAGTCATAGTGAACTACCTGGCGGATTCTTTTGAGATAGGAAAATCTTATAGTTCTCTAAATGTGTACAGATCCGCCATCTCGGCATATCATTGCCCGGTGGACTCGTTACCGGTTGGTAAACATCCGTTAGTGTGTCGTCTCCTCAGGGGAGTTAAATTTAAACGTCCCCCTCGTCCTAGGTACCATTCTACTTGGGATGTCTCCCGGGTGTTAGATATGTTTTCCTCTTGGGAAGACAACGAGATATTGTCATTGAAACTCCTGTCTTTTAAGTTGACTACATTATTATGTCTTGTTTCCATTAAAAGAGTATCGGACGTTAGAGCTCTTGACATCTCTAGGCGTCAATTCTCACCTGAGGGAGTACGTTTTTCCGTGGTTCGGCGAACCAAAACGGGTCTGCAATCGGTATTCTATCCCTTTTTTCCATCGCACCCCAAACTTTGTGTGGTGCGCTGTCTCCAGATGTACGAGACTCGGACAGCGTCGGTACGGTCGCTTAATCATAGCCAATTGTTAATATCTTACGTACAGCCGCACCTACCGGTTTCCTCTGCCACTTTGGCCAGGTGGGTGAGATCAGCCATGGAATTAGCAGGGATTGATATCTCCCTATTCGGTGCTCACTCGTCTAGAGGAGCAATGGCCACGAAAGTGGTTACTTCGGGAGGTTCTTTGTCAGACCTCTTGTTGGCGGCTGATTGGTCGTCGGAGACGACTTTTCGCCATTTCTATTTCAGGCCAGAAGAACATGTGTCGGTATCTGTTCTTTAACTGTTATGTTTTGTCTTCTTTTATTCGAAGTTAGCTTTAAACTTGCATAAGATATGAGCCTCCTGTCTGATATATAAATCGAGATTTTCCTAGCTTGTGACGGAAAATATAAGTTATATGAAGACAGGAGGCGAGTATCTTCCCTCCCGACCCAACCCTATTATACTGTTTGTTGTCTTTCCAGGGTATTGAGCGGAGACGCTGAAGACGTCCTGGTTTTGTAGAAGACTGATGTTTTTCTGTCGACATTGTTCATTAACAGTTTTGCGGTCCTGTTGGCCGACGGTTCGGAGGGGTCCAGGCGGCACGATTCCGGTGTTCGATGGTTCGGTTGCCGTTCAAGGAATTCGCATAAAGAAAGAGGAAGAGGATCTACAAGCAGCCCCCTTTTATAGCAGCCAGTCAGGCTAGGAGGGGAGGAGTGTACAGGGGACTGCTGGGAATTGTAGTTTTTTGTTTTGAAAAAATTGCATGATGTTTCTGCTATGAGCATTAAAGAAAGAAAGATTAATGCATAAGATACTCGCCTCCTAACTTATATTTTCCGTCACAAGCTAGGAAAATCTCGATTTATATCCTGTATTATACTCCAGACCTGTACTCACTATTCTGCTGGTGAGGTCACTGTGTACATACATTACATTACTTATCCTGTACTGATCCTGAGTTATATCCTGTATTATACTCCAGAGCTGTACTCACTATTCTGCTGGTGAAATGTATCAGTCTGGAATCCACAATGTGAAATGGGCGCTGTCAGTTTAAACAACATTTTTACATGTTATAGAAACTCTGGCATCGTTTTTGCTTATACAGTACAGCATAGGCTGTTTCATAACTATGTAGAGGTTCTTGTGTATGCCTTGTACTCACCTGTTTTAGCTGGTATGGCAGGCATGAGTTTTCAGCCATACTGATTGCAGTTCCATTACTGAAGTGAGTTTTGATCAGTCAGTGTCCGGGTGCAGGACCAAATCACAGCCAAAACACTGTAGAAATGTTAAAAACGTAATCTTCATATAACACCACATTTATGATTACAGGTCAAATCACTTTTGCCTCATGGCAATATTTCACTGAAAAACGTACTTTGACTAAAAAAAAAAAAAAAAAAAAAAAAAATATGCATCAAAACTGCACATAATGTGAACTGACAACAACCCATCTGGGTCCACTCCAGCACCAGCACCCTAATTAGATGATCAGGTGCAGTGATGAGATGCCACACACTCTCTCTCTCTCTCTCTCTCTCATGGAAAAGGAAATCATTTCAGTTACGAAATAGAATCAGTAGGGCTGAAAACTCATGCCTGCCACATATGCTAAAACAGGTAAGGAACCTCTGTATCCCGGAGTGCTTCTTTAAAGGGCATAATCAAGAGAGTTAAACATATGATATAAATGCATTCTAGCTGTACAAATCATGTGGTCAAAAATGCGTCTATTTGTGGTAAAACTGCCCGGGCGGTGCGCTACAGCTTTGTGTACCAGCACCTAAGGACTAATGGGTTTATTTAAAGGGGTACTCTGGTGTAAAAAAAAAAAAAATCAAAATAAACTAGTGCCAGAAAGTTATACAGATTTGCAAATTACTTCTATTAAAAAATCTTAATCCTTCCAGTACTTTTCAGCTGCTGTATGCTCCAGAGGAAGTTGTGTAGTTCTTTCCAGTCTGACCACAGTGCTCTCTGCTGACACCTCTGTCCATGTCAGGAACTGTCCAGAGCAGAAGCAGTTCGCTATGGGGATTTGCTCCTACTCTGGACAGTTCCTGACATGGACAGAGGTGTCAGCAGAGAGCACTGTGGTCAGACTGGAAAGAGCTACACAACTTACTGTGGAGCATAAAGCAGCTGATAAGTACTGGAAGGGCTAAGATTTTTAAATAGAAGTAATTTACAAATCTGTTTAACCTTCTGGAACAAGTTAATAAAAAATAAATAAATAAAGGTTTTCCACCGCAGTACCACTTTAAGGAGGAAATGCTCATCGGGCGGAAGTGTCTTCATCTGCAAGGTATGACAGCCGGATTAATCCTTATATTAGGATCCGGCGTCGCGCACATCTACAGGAGGAGAATCTGAACTGGGATGTGTCCAAAATATACAATAAAACACTTTACATTACATTTAACAAGCGTGTATGACATAATAATACCCCCTTAATTATCCCTTATACCAGTGTGTCCCAACCAGAGGGCCTCCAGCTGTTGCAAAACTACAACTCCCAGCATGCCCGGACAGCCAACGGCTGTCCGGGCATGCTTGGAGTTGTAGTTTTGCAACAGCTGGACACACTCTGTTTGGGAAACACTGGCATAGACTTTAAAGGGGTATTCCAGGAAAAAACTTTGATATATATATATATGTATATATATATATATATATATATATATATATATATATATATATATATCAATCAACTGGCTCCAGAGAGTTAAACAGATTTGTAAATTACTTCTAATAATAAATCTTAATCCTTTCAATAATTATCAGCTGCTGAAGTTGAGTTGTTCTTTTCTGTCTAAGTGCTCTCTGCTGACATCTCTGCTTGTCTCGGGAACTGCACAAAGTAGAAGAGGTTTGCTATGGGGATTTGCTTCTAAACTGGGCGGTTCCCGAGACACGTGTCATCAGAGAGCACTGTGACAGAAAAAAACAACTCAACATCAGCAGCTCATAAGTACTGAAAGGATTAAGATTTTTTTAATAGAAGTAATTTACAAATCTGTTTAACTTTCTGGAGCCAGTTGATATATATATATATATATATATATATATATATATATATATATATATAAAATTTCCCTGGATAACCCCTTTAACCCCTTCAGGACAATGGACATAAATCCCGGGGTCCCAATCAGCTTAGCGGACTGGCGGGGGTCTCTTACCTTTCTTCAGCTCTTCCAATCGGCGCTCCCTTACGGTAGGCAGCCTCAGCAGCCTGTACCAATAGAGCGCCGATAACACTGATCAATGCCGTTTAATGGCATAACATTGATCACTGTATGCAATCTAAAGATTACAGGTAATAGTCTCCTATGGGGACAAAAAAATTGTAAAAAAAAAAATGTCAAAAAAATTGTAAATAAATGTGAATAAGCCCCTCCCCTAAAGAAAATTTTAATCCCACCCCCCCTCCTTTTTCCCATTTAGCAAATAAAATAATGTGAACAAAA
The DNA here is from genome assembly GCF_029499605.1 of Hyla sarda. Lineage (NCBI taxonomy): Eukaryota > Metazoa > Chordata > Amphibia > Anura > Hylidae > Hyla > Hyla sarda. The sequence goes on along the minus strand of NC_079196.1, from coordinate 15,806,825 downwards.
AGAAACATATATGGTATCGCCGTGTGCAGAAATGTCCGAAATATAAAAATATAACGTTAATGAAACCGCAAGGACAATGGCGTATACGTAAAAAAAAAAAAATACCAAAGTTCAGAATTGCTGATTTTTGGTCACTTCATATATTAGAAAAAATAAAATAAAAGATTAAAAAGCGATCAAAAAGTCCCATTTAAACAAAAACGGTAGCGATAAAAACTACTATCACGGCGCAAAAATTTACCCTCATACAGCCCTATGTACGAAAAATACAGTTATAGGAGTAAGAAGAGGACAAATTTAAAGGGGTATTCCAGGAAAAAAACTTTTTTATATATAGCAACTGGCTCCAGAAAGTTAAACAGATTTGTAAATTACTTCTATTAAAAATTCTTAATCCTTCCAATAGTTATTAGCTTCTGAAGTTTTCTGTCTAACTGCTCAATGATGATGTCACGTCCCGGGAGCTGTGCATGATGGGAGAATATCCCTTGCATGATGGGAGAATATCCCCATAGGAGCTGGACAGCTCCCGGGACGTGAGTCATCAGAGAGCAGTTAGACAGAAAACAGCAACTCAACTTCAGAAGCTAATAACTATTGGAAGGATTAAGATTTTTTAATAGAAGTCATTTACAAATCTGTTTAACTTTCCGGAGCCAGTTGATATATAAAAAAAAGTTTTGGCCTGGAATACCCCTTTAACCTCTTAAGGACCCATGACGTATGCATACGTCATGAGTCCCGGTCCTGCGATATAACGCGGGGTCACACGGTGACCCCGCATCATATCGCGGCGGGCCCGGCGTCATAGTGAAGCCGGGACCCGCCTCTAATAGCGCGCGGCACTGATCGCTGTGCCGCGCGCTATTAACCCTTTAGCCGCGCGCTCAAAGCTGAGCCGCGCGGCTAAAAACGAAAGTAAAAGTGCCCGGCTAGCTCAGGGAGCTGTTCGGGATCGCCGCGGTATAATGGCGGCAGCCCGAACAGCTGTAGCACAGGAGGAGGTCTTCTTACCTTCTCCTGTGCTGTCCGATCGCCGAATGAGATCCAGGCTTGAGCATTCAATCGCCGAAAACACTGATTGATCCATTCCTATGGAGATGGATCAATCAGTGTAAAAGATCAGTACATACAATGTTATAGCCCCCCCCCCCCTATAGGAGCTATAATATTGCATAAGAAAAGTGTAAAAAAATCATTAACCCTTTCAATTATCCCTTCCCCTAATAAAAGTTTGAATCACCCGGCATTTCCAAAAATAAAAAAAACATTATGTAAATAATAATAAAAACATATATAAATAAACATATGTGGTATCGCCGCGTGCGGAAATGTCCGATTTATAAAAATATACCGCTTTTTAAACCGCTCGTTCAATGGCGTACGCGCAAAAAAATTCCAAAGTCCAAAATAGCGCATTTTTGATCACTTTTTATACCACAAAAAAGTGAATAAAAAGTGATCAAAAAGTCTGATCAGAACAAAAATGGTACCGCTAAAAACTTCAGATGACGGCGCAAAAAATGAGTCCTCAAAGCGCCCTGAACACAGAAAAATAAAAAAGTTATAGGGGTCAAAAGATGACCATTTTAAACGTATAAATTTTCCTGCATGTATTCATGATTTTTTTCGGAAGTGATACAAATTCAAACCTATACAAGTAGGGGATCATTTTAACCGTATGGACCTACAGAATAAAGATAAGGTATAATTTTTGACAAAAAATGTACTGCGTAAAAATAGAAGCCCCCAAAACTTACAAAATAGTGTTTTTTCATCAATTTTGTCGCACATTGATTTTTTTTCCCGTTTCACCGTAGATTTTTGGGTAAAATGACTAATGTCATTACAAAGTAGAATTAGTGACGCAAAAATGAAGCCATTATATATAATTTTAGGTGAATATTTTTAAGAGTTATGATTTTTTAAAGTTAAGGAGGAAAAATTGAAAATGAAAAAACGGAAAAAGCCCGGGTCCTTAAGGGGTTAACTTCCGAAGCTCATAAGTACTGAAAATATTAATATTTTGTAATAGAAGTAATTTACAAATCTGTTTAACTTTCTGGAGCCAGTTGATATATATATAAAAAACGTTTTTTCCTGGAGAACCCCTTTAAGCAGACTGATTTTCATACAAAAAGTAATTTTTTTTAATGTAGTAAAATAAAATAAAACCTACATAAATTGGGTATCCTTATTGGGTAACCGTATGGACCTGCAGAATAAAGATAAGGGGGGAGATTTATCAAAACCTGTGCAGAGGAAGAGTGGTGCAGTTGCCCATAGCAACCAATCAGATTGCTTCTTTCATTTTCCACAGGCCTCTAAAGAGGCCTGTGGAAAATGAAAGAAGCAATCTGATTGGTTGCTATGGGCAACTGGACCACTCTTCCTCTGCACAGGTTTTGATAAATCTCCCCAAAGGTGTCTTTTTTTTTACCGAAAAGTACACTACGTAGAAACAGAAGCCCCCCCCCAAAATGGCAAAATGGTGGATTTTCATTCAATTTTGCCCCACAAAATTTTTTTTTTCATCTTATCGTAGATTTTATGGTAAAATGAGTGATGTCATTACACAATACAATTGGTGGCTCAAAAAACAAGCCCTCATATGGGTATATAAGAATGCGAGGAGGAAAAAGAGTAAGTTCGGAAATAATAAATGACATCCAGGGGTTCTCAGGTGGAAAACAATTTTTTAAATCAACTGTTGCCAGAAATATACACAGATTTGTAAATTACTTCTATTTAAAAATCTTAATCCTTCCAGTACTTCTCAGCTGCTGTATGCTCCACAGGAAGTTCTTTTCTTTTTGAATTTCTTTCCAGTCTGACCACAGTGCTCTCTGCTGACACCTCTGTCCATTTTAGGAACTGTCCAGAGCAGGATAGGTTTGCCATGGGGATTTGCTCCTACTCTGGACAGTTCCTGACATGGACAGAGGTGTCAGCAGAGAGCACTGTGGTCAGGCAGAAATCAAATTCAAAAATAAAAGAACTTTCTGTGGAGCATACAGCAGCTGATAAGCGCTGGAAGGATTAAGATTTTTAAATAGAAGTAATTTACAAATCTGTTTAACTTTCTGGCACCAGTTGATAAAAAAAAATATGTTTTCCATTGGAGTACCCCTTTGACCTAAGCGCTCGCTTCGCTTCAGAGTGTGAGTGATGCCTGCTATCAGCAGCCATGCACTCACAGTCAATGGCAGACACCCCCTTAAAGGGGTACTCTGCACCCCTAGACATTTCATCCCCTATCCAAAGGATAGGGGATAAGATGTCAGATCGCCGGGGTCCCGGAGCCCCCCTCCCCCCTCCGTCATGCCCCCTCCCATAGACTTGCATTGAGGGGGCGGGGTGTGACATCAGACGGGGCGGAGTCGTGATGTCACGCTCGTCCGCCATTGTGGTCGGGATCCGAAGCCTCCAGCGTTGCAGGTGTGAGGTGGAAGCCATACAGGTGGGTGCTGTAGCCGAGATCCCGGGGGTCCCCAGCAGCAGGACCCCTGCGATCTGACATCTTATCCCCTATCCTTTGGATAGGGGATAAGATGTCTAGGGGTGTGGAGTACCCCTTTAAGTGCCGTGATCAATAGCAATTGTTTGGATAGGGGATAAGATGTTAGATTGCAGGGAGTCCCACTGCTGGGTGGTGGGACCCCCGTGATCTCCAATGCAGCGCCCCTCTCATTCGGTGCACGGAACGAATTTGACTCCGTGCCGGATGACTGGCGATGCCAGCCGCCATGCCCCTTCCATATATGTTTATGGAAGAAAGCGTGACGGCTATGTACTAGCCGCCGCGCCCCCTCCCATAGACATGAATGGGGCGGGAATTGTGTGACGTCACGAACGCGGAAGCTGCAAGCTTTCGTGTTCCAGATGCCGCTGCTGTAGGCCTCGAGATCGCGGGGGTCCCCAGTGGCGGAACCCTCGCAATCTAACAGGTTTGGAGATAAGAAGTTTAGAGCAGAGTACCCCTTTAAGAGCCCAAATTCCAGCTCCTGTGACCAATCATTATCCCCGTAACATGTATGCGGGGGTCCCATCAGTTTTCATGCCAGTCGGAGGTCCAATCACCTGCTCCGTGCTGAAAATCTGCCGGTAGAGTCTGACGAGACAAGAAGAGCACCAATCACACTGAGCAATGCTATGACATATCATAGCTTTGTTCAGTATTAGCAAGCTAAAGATTGCTTATAAAAGTCCCTTATGGGGACTTAACAAGTGTAAAATAAATCATTTAGATTTTAATCATCCCCTTTTCCCATTTTACAAATAAAAAAAATGTAATAGATAAATATAAAATTGACTATCCTTAAGGGGTTAATACAGTTTTTCCCAACCAGTGTGTCTCCAGCTGTTGCAAAGCTACAACTCCCAGCATGCCCAGACAGCCTTCCTTTACGTATCCTATGAGATGGAGCTTACAAAAGCTTGTAAAAGGGAGGAACCTAGAAGACAGATTGAAGCTGCATCTCATAGGAATACACTGAAGACTCTATAGTGTGAGTCATTGTTCCCCACTGGGTGCCTCCAGCTGTTGCAAAACTATAACTCCCAGCATGACCAGCCAGCCTTCCTATGTGGGCCCTATGAGATGCAGCTTACAAAAGCTTGTAAAAAGGGAGGAACCTAGGAGACACATTGAAGCTGCATCTCATAGGAATACACTGAGACTCTATAGTGTGAGTCAGTGTTTTCTAACCAGGGTGCCTCCAGCAGTTACAAAACTACAACTCCCAGCATGCCTGGACAGCCTTAGGCTAGTTTTTTTTTGCTGAATTGGGGTCCCGACTGATCGGCCATTCCAGTTGTATACCCTAGATGGATGTAGATTCGGCATAAATATCTGAGATGGGAAAATCCCTTTCATGAACAACAACAAAAAAAAGTGAAATAATAGTGAACCTGCACTTTAAATCCCTCATTAGGAATTAAGCTTTGTGAATGAGTGACACTCCTTTGGATGTCGGGATGAAAGCTTCGCCTACATGTTGCCCGTAACACCCCGGGGAAGAAGCACAAAGTCTCCCTTTGTATGTGTGATCAGAGATGCTTGAGTCAGAGAGCTCTGCAAACACTGACACACATGGCCTCTCAGCCGCGGCGTGTCCAGGGCGCTGTTCAGACAGGTGGCATGAGACGGGAACACGACAGGTTTCGCTCACATCCCAGGGATGGGTTGGTCCTGCGCGGTGCTGCCAAGACTCTAACAATAGGGGGAAACCTGATCCAGAGTCTCCTGGCGGAGGCTTCAGAGGACGACTCTGTACTGTACATCGTACAATGTAACCTAACAGACCGAACCTTGTTCCCCATCACTATGACATGTCCTTGTTTGCCGGATGGTTTTGTGTAAAGGCATCTGCCCGTGAAACCGCGCCGAATCCCCGCTCCCTATTTTATCGCTGTTTATCGTTCAACTAAACCTGACACATTGAACTGGATACGTTGTGCGGAGGATAAGGCCCATAATCCTCCTGTGTTACTACACCTTTATTTACATAGAACTTGTCAACAGGACGATAGTAATGCCCAGAGAACGGAGGACAGTAACCAGCAAGATCAACGCCTGTACTCACTATTCTGCTGGTGGGGTCACTGTGTACATACATTACATTACTTATCCTGTACTGATCCTGAGTTATATCCTGTATTATACTCCAGAGCTGCACTCACTATTCTGCTGGTGAGGTCACTGTGTACATACATTACATTACTTATCCTGTACTGATCCTGAGTTACATCCTGTATTATACTCCAGAGCTGTACTCACTATTCTGCTGGTGAGGTCACTGTGTACATACATTACATTACTTATCCTGTACTGATCCTGAGTTATATCCTGTATTATACTCCAGAGCTGTACTCACTATTCTGCTGGTGAGGTCACTGTGTACATACATAACATTACTTATCCTGTACTGATCCTGAGTTATATCCTGTATTATACTCCAGAGCTGTACTCACTAGTCTGCTGGTGAAATCACTGTGTACATACATTACATTACTTATCCTGTACTGATCCTGAGTTATATCCTGTATTATACTCCAGAGCTGTACTCACTATTCTGCTGGTGAGGTCACTGTGTACATACATTACATTACTTATCCTGTACTGATCCTGAGTTATATCCTGTATTATACTCCAGAGCTGCACTCACTATTCTGCTGGTGCAGTCACTGTGCACATACATTACATTACTTATCCTGTACTGATCCTGAGTTATATCCTGTATTATACCCCAGAGCTGCACTCACTATTCTGCTGGTGAGGTCACTGTGTATATACATTACATTACTGATCCTGTACTGATCCTGAGTTATATCCTGTATTATACTCCAGAGCTGTACTCACTATTCTGCTGGTGGGGTCACTGTGTACATACATTACATTACTGATCCTGTACTGATCCTGAGTTATATCCTGTATTATGCTCCAGAGCTGTACTCACTATTCTGCTGGTAAGGTCACTGTGTACATACATTACATTACTGATCCTGTACTGATCCTGAGTTATATCCTGTATTATACTCCAGAGCTGTACTCACTATTCTGCTGGTGGGGTCACTGTGTACATACATTACATTACTGATCCTGTACTGATCCTGAGTTATATCCTGTATTATACTCCAGAGCTGTACTCACTAGTCTGCTGGTGAGATCACTGTGTACATACATTACATTACTTATCCTGTACTGATCCTGAGTTATATCCTGTATTATACTCCAGAGCTGTACTCACTATTCTGCTGGTGAGGTCACTGTGTACATACATTACATTACTTATCCTGTACTGATCCTGAGTTATATCCTGTATTATACTCCAGAGCTGCACTCACTATTCTGCTGGTGCAGTCACTGTGCACATACATTACATTACTTATCCTGTACTGATCCTGAGTTATATCCTGTATTATACCCCAGAGCTGCACTCACTATTCTGCTGGTGAGGTCACTGTGTATATACATTACATTACTGATCCTGTACTGATCCTGAGTTATATCCTGTATTATACTCCAGAGCTGTACTCACTATTCTGCTGGTGGGGTCACTGTGTACATACATTACATTACTGATCCTGTACTGATCCTGAGTTATATCCTGTATTATGCTCCAGAGCTGCACTCACTATTCTGCTGGTAAGGTCACTGTGTACATACATTACATTACTTATCCTGTACTGATCCTGAGTTATATCCTGTATTATACTCCAGAGCTGTACTCACTATTCTGCTGGTGGGGTCACTGTGTACATACATTACATTACTGATCCTGTACTGATCCTGAGTTATATCCTGTATTATACTCCAGAGCTGTACTCACTATTCTGCTGGTGAGATCACTGTGTACATACATTACATTACTTATCCTGTACTGATCCTGAGTTATATATCAGACAGGAGGCTCGTATCTTGCATTAATCTTTCTTTATTAATAGTGTTGAGCGGCATAGGCCATATTCGAATTCGCGAATATTCGCGAATATATGGACGAATATTCGTCATATATTCGCGAATATTCGCATATTCGTTATATTCCCGTTTTATTTTCGCATATGCGAACATTCGCGTATGCGAAAACTATCATATGTGCATATTAGCATATACAAAATTAACATACGCGAAAATTCGCATATGTGAAAATTCGCATGTGCTAATTTTCGCATATGCTAATTTTCGCATATGCGAATTTTCGCGCGCCAGTCTCACACAGTAGTATTAGAGCCTTCTTTACACCACACAAGCTGGAAGCAGAGAGGGATGATCACTGTGATGTGTACTGTGAAAAAAAAAAAAAAAAAAAAACGAATATTCGTAATTACGAATATATAGCGCTATATTCGCGAAATTCGCGAATTCGCGAATATGCGATATTCGCGAATAATATTCGAATTGCGAATATTCGTGAGCAACACTATTTATTAATGCCCATAGCAGAAAATTAAACTTTCAGGTTAATGTATTGAAAGAAAAACGTTTTGCAAAACTACATCTCCCAGCAGCCCCTCTGAGGACTAGTAGCCAATCATATGCCGATGACCTCTATAAAGGGAACTGCTGTGCCATAACTCCTCCTCTTTCTTTCTGCTCATAGCGACAGATAAGTATTTCTCTTCACACTGTATTCATAAATATAAGTTTTTTCCTTACTAACATTCGGGGGTACTCTAACGGTATACCCCTGTCCTTATCCCTGCTGGTGACTGCGTTGCGTTCATCAGCCAGGTGTTACTAAATCCTATTAATCCTATTAAATTCTATTTCCCTCACGGACACGGCACTTGTTGCACAGTGTCCCCAGTTTTCACCTTCTATATTTCTGGCGCAGGTCGCCCCACTGACGACCCTGCGCTCCGTTCTTTGTTCCCCTTTATTCATTCATACCTTTCTCCCGGCGCCATATTGCGGCGCCATTTTCTCCTTCTCCCTCAGTTCTCTGTTCCCGCCGCTCTCGGCCTTCCCGCGCGTCTGACGCGCTCGGAGGGGCGGTCCGTTCTAGAGGCGGCAACCAACGACCAATCAGAGACCCGGAGTGGCGTAATCTCGCGAGATTTCGTCCCCGGGCTCTCTAGCTCCGCCGTACCTCTCACCACAGCCCTCAGTTCAGCGCTGTCGGTGAGGAGAGTCAGAGCCTGAGCGTTACGGAGCATCTGTGCAGTTATTAACAGGTTTTTTCCTGTCCTCCTGTGCTACTGTTCCCCTATAGGCCCCTTCCCTGGCAGGTCTACCCTTGACCTCCCTCTCAGAATCCTAGATATACCACTTAGATATATATATATATATATACTTACCTATATTTCTCTGATATGTCTGAGGAGGCCAATACCAGCTCCCTTCCTGGGATGAGCTCCCAATCTGAAGCAGCGCAGTTCATGAATGCTGCACAAATTCAAGAACTGATTAGCAAGTCAGTTCAGGCGGCCCTTGCTTCTGCCGCTTTACCGTCAGGGTCTCATCAACCCCTACCATCAATGTCACTGCCAATCGCAAATGACCCGATTGTTAAGAAAGGCAAAGCCTCGCACAAGCGTAAGCACACAGTGCCCGCTCACGACTCCCCGGCAGGGGAAGATAATTCCATGCTCCGGGCAACCTCTATCACGGTTAGCCAACCCACTTTACCTTCAGACTCTCTCCGACCCTCGGGCCTCGAGGAGATAACAACTAAGAGGCATAGATCCGCCAGGCGGGCAAAGCCAGATTCTTATGTGGACACCTCTGAAGAGGATACGTCCGGAGAATCTGAATCCTCTGCAGAGTCTGACGCATGTGATGAGGAAAGTGGGACTACTGCGTTTCCCAACAACGCTACCCCTGAAATCCAGGGCGAAATAATTCTCGACTCTCTCGGAGAGCCATTTTTTGACCCGGATGCGATTTCCCACCCTCGCTCCGGAGATTGGGCACCTCTCCCACAGGTCTCTAGTTTTATAGAACACTGGACCCGTAGGTCCCTGGGGAGATCAAATAGGAGTAAACTTAAGGCAGAATGCCCTAGACCCTCGATTCCGAGGAAAGTGACCGATACCCCAACGGTAGATCCCATCCTCGTTAAATACCTTACCAAAAATGGTAAATTTCCAAAAAAGGGCATTGAACGGTCCTTTAGATCTATACAGGACCGTATCCTGGATCTTCTAGGACCTTTGACGAAGATCCTAAATCTTTCTGAGCAGGCCGCTGCATCCAGCCAGCCTGTGGATCTCACCCAACTTAGAGGTTGGGCTCAGAGGGCCATTTGTATGTTAGGAGCCGCAAATACGACTTGCTCGGTCGAAAGACGGAGATCCATTCTTATGCGATTGGACCCTCAACTGTCCCATCTCGCTGAGTCAGAACCAGGCCCCTCTGCTGAGGGCATGCTTTTTGGCGATAATCTTATTAAAGATATCAACAAATTTGTGGGTTTGTTTACTTCACTGGACAAGGCCCAAACGTCCTTGAAAAAGTCCACTCCCGCAAATAAGGTTTTTGTCAAGGCCGGCAGACATAGCGGCCGCTCTGCCGGCCGATCTAATTATTACAGGCCACCACCCAGAGCTCCAGCTCAATATGCACAGGCTCCTCCATCCTACCAGATTCCTGTGGCGCAACCCGCGCCGTTCTTCCCTCCCAGGGGTAGACCATGGAGAGGACGTGGTGCCCGAGGCTATCCCCGCTCTCAACCATTCACTGGTGAGTACTCCTCTACATATACATTCACATATCCCAGTGGGGGGCAGACTACAGTCTTTTATCCACGCCTGGTCTGCGATTACGGCAGACTCATGGATCCTCAACACGGTGGCGGGGTACCAAATAGAGCTCCACTCCCTTCCGGTGTTGGGCATAATACCACCCCCCATACAGTTCTCCGACCTAAACGTTGTTCTCATAGACAACGAATTACAAGATCTCCTGTCCAAAGGAGCAGTGATAGAGGTCAATCCAACCTCCACAGGGTTTATCAGCAACCTCTTCTTGGTCAAGAAGAAGGGTGGCGGATTCCGCCCGGTCATAAACCTTCGCAATTTGAACCAACACGTAGTGTATCGACACTTCAAGATGGAAGGGATCCACTTCCTACGAGACCTCTTGTGGCCGGGGGACTGGCTGATAAAGGTAGACTTGAAAGACGCCTACCTCACCGTGCCCATTCATCCATCATCCCAACAGTTTCTCCGTTTCCTTTGGAGAGGGCAAATGTGGCAATTCACTTGCCTCCCCTTCGGCCTATCGTCCGCCCCATGGTGCTTCACCAAACTCCTGAAGCCCGTGGTAGCATCCCTGCGCAGCAGAGGCGTAAGGATAATCATATATCTGGACGATCTGCTCATTATGGCTCGGTCCAGAACCCAAGCCATTTCCCATATGCATTGGACGGTTTCTTTATTACAGGAACTGGGTTTCCTGATCAACCACGAAAAATCTGTGCTCGTCCCGGCTCAGGAAATGGAATTCCTGGGGTTTTTGGTGGATACCCAACAAGCGGTTCTCCGTCTCCCCAAGTCCAAACTAGCCCTTATTCGCAAGGAAATCAGGGCGGTACTCCGCAAGGGTCGCGTTTCACTACGCGTCCTTGCGCGTCTGGTGGGCCTCCTATCGGCCTCCATCCAGGCCATATTTCCGGCCCCCCTTCACTATCGGGCCCTTCAGAGACTAAAAACACTACACCTCCGACAAGGCCTCAGATATGCGGACGAGGTACCCCTCTGTCCGGAAGCCAAGGAGGAACTACAGTGGTGGCTGCGTCATGCCGTCGAGTGGAATGGCAAGACCATATTCAACTCCAGCCCGGACTTCATCATAGAGTCGGATGCGAGCCGACAGGGCTGGGGCGCTCGGTGCGGAGAGTCCTCTACAGGAGGGACGTGGTCCGCAGAGGAATCTCTATTACACATCAACGCGCTGGAATTGCTGGCGGCATTCTTCGCCATAAAAAGTTTCTTACCACATGCATTCAAATGCTGCGTGTTGTTGCGCATGGACAATGTGACAGCGGTTCAATACGTCAACCGCTTGGGAGGTGCGAGATCCAAAATCCTGGCGGATATCGCAAAGGATTTTTGGCACTTCTGTCTTCTCCGCGACATAGTTCCAGTGGCGGAATACATTCCGGGGGTTTCCAACTCAGTGGCAGACTGGAATTCCCGTTACATGATCGATGCCAGCGACTGGAAGCTGGATCGATCAGTATTCCTGGCGTTACAGCGACTCTGGGGTCCATTTTTCTTGGACCTATTCGCTTCACGTCTCAACCACCAACTGCCCCGCTTTTACAGCTGGAGACCGGACCCGGCAGCTTGCGCAGTCGACGCGTTTCGCCAACAATGGCCGGCGGGGACGCATTATGCGTTCCCGCCATTTCCTGTGATCTCCAAGCTTCTCCTCCATGTGATGACTCAGCGTGCAACGATAGTGTTGATCACCCCCTGGTGGCCGACTCAACCGTGGTTCCCTCTCCTACTGGGGATGGCGATCGATTATCCACGGTTGCTTCCTCCCCTCCAACATCTCCTCACCAATCCAACCAAGGGTCTCCATCCTCTGGTGTTGGAGGGCAACCTGCCTCTCCTGGCGTGGTTGGTTTCGGGGTCTCGGAATCAGATTAACGAACTTTCAAAATCAGCTAGAGATCTTTCTCGCCCTGGCCTGGGCCCCCGGGACTCGATCGGCTTATCGATCAGCCTGGAGACTCTGGGTTCGTTGGTGGTGATCAACGGCAGATTGATCCAGTTCACGCCCCTGTATCCATAGTGGTCAACTATTTAGCCGACTCCTTCGAGTCAGGAAAGTCATTTTAGTTCCATCAACGTCTACCGGTCGGCCATCTCGGCCTACCATAATCCAGTAGACACTTTACCAGTCGGCAACATCCCCTGGTTTGTCGACTCTTGAGGGGCATTAAGTTTAAACGACCCCCACGTCCCAAATACCAGGCCACTTGGGACGTCGCCAAGCTACTCGACTTATTTTCCGCATGGGCGGATAATGATGACCTTCCTTACGGTTATTATCTTTTAAACTGACTGTCCCTTTTATGTCTGGTCTCCATTAAACGGGTTTCAGACGTGAAAGCCTTGGATGTATCCAGACGTCAATTCTCACCGGACGGCGTTCACTCGATCTTTTATCCCTTCTTCCCTGACCATCCTCGACTCTGTGTTGTTCGTTGCCTTTCAGACATATGAAGCACAGACAGCGGGGTTGCGGTCTTCGGAGTCCTCTCAACTCCTTATTTCCTATGTCCGAACCCCATTTGCCGGTGTCATCGGCGACGTTTAGCCCGATGGGTTCGATCCGCCATGGACATGGCAGGGATAGATGTTTCCCCTTTTTCGGCGCACACTCTTCCAGGGGCGCCATGGCCACCTAGGTAGTTACCTCAGGGGGCTCCCTTGTGGATCTGCTTTAGCGCGGGGACTGGTCGTCAGAGACGACTTTTCGCAGATTCTATTTCAGACCGGAGTCTCACGTATCCATGTCGGCCCTTTCTACTGTGAGCTAACTTACTGGTTATACATGTTATTTGTAATGTTTACTGTTGAGCTTTAAACTTGCAAGATACGAGCCTCCTGTCTGATATATAAATCGAGATTTTCCTAGCTTCCGTGATGGAAAATATTAGTTATATGAAGACAGGAGGCGAGTATCTTCCCTCCCAACCCAACCCTATTATGGTGTTCTTTTCTCTTTTCTGGTTTCAGGATACTGAAGAACGCCTGCGTTTAGGTGTTGGCGGCTGAGATGTTCCTGTTGTCCCCGTTGGGACGTTGTTTCTTCTGTTCGGTTCTTCAGAGGACGGCAATCCCGTGGCTGCTCTTGCAATGGCGCTCCGGTTCCAGAGGTCCGTCGTTAGGATGTGGAGTCAAGTTGGAGTCTATGTTCGGCTTTCCTGTGTCGGCTATGACGTCGGGTCAAGAAAGAGGAGGAGTTATGGCACAGCAGTTCCCTTTATAGAGATCATCGGCATATGATTGGCTACTAGTCCTCAGAGGGGCTGCTGGGAGATGTAGTTTTGCAAAACGTTTTTCTTTCAATACATTAACCTGAAAGTTTAATTTTCTGCTATGGGCATTAATAAAGAAAGATTAATGCAAGATACTCGCCTCCTGTCTTCATATAACTAATATTTTCCGTCACGGAAGTTAGGAAAATCTCGATTTATATCCTGTATTATGCTCCAGAGCTGCACTCACTATTCTGCTGGTAAGGTCACTGTGTACATACATTACATTACTTATCCTGTACTGATCCTGAGTTATATCCTGTATTATACTCCAGAGCTGCACTCACTATTCTGCTGGTAAGGTCACTGGGGGACATGTATGAAAGATTTTACCCCTGTTTTGTGTGTATTTTTTTGCGCAAAATTTTGCACAAGACCTTTTTTTGCGGTTTTTTTTGCGCACGTTTTGGTAGAGCATGTCGTCCAGATGTGGCTGAATCAGGGTACCTTGGAGTGACATCTATAGTACACTTGGATTTATTACCTGCGTACTTTTCCTTTGCACCAAAAATTTTGACGCACGTGCGTCTTTTTCCCCGTAAATATAAGCCAACTTTAACTGCACGTAGCGAAATCCTTTCTATTTCTGAAGGAAAGTTCTACTAAGGAATCACCAGAATGTTATCACTTTCCTATCTCCATTCCTCATTTCGTTTGCTTTATATTTTTACTCCTTGGTTATTCCAAAGCACTTTTAAAATAATTTGCATATAGAATATTTGTTTACAGTTCAGTTATTCATTAGATCACTTGTATATTGGTATTTTATGATCCAACAATTTAATACATTTACATAGGAAATGTTTGATATCTTATCATTGAACAAGATCCGTCACATTAAAATAGCTTTGTAATCCACTTAACACTGTAGATCATTCTCCTTTTATTTTTAAAATTTACTGCTTTCCGTTATACTTTTCCCCAGCGCCCGGTAAGATGGCGGCTATCACTGATATCCAGCCATCTTACCATGTGACCACGGGGGGTTTCATCCCCCCCAGCGATCGCTGCTATCAGCTGGTCAAATCTGACTGGCTGATAGCAGCGCGGTGTGTGAGTCCGGATCACGGGGATCGGGACACACACCGCTCTGCTAAGTGTCCCTTACCCTTCCCCCGGGGTCACTTACCCGGCCATGCGGTGTCCCGAGCGGTCCCGGCGCGATCGGCGTCCTCCAGGCGGTACCGGCGGTGGTGCGTCCCCGCGGTGAGTTTCCGGCAGCAGTGCGGCATCTTCATTGGCAGCAGTGAGATCGCTGTAAAGCGATCTCACCGCTGCCTCTGAGAGTTTCAAAACTGCAACTCTCAGCATGCCCAGACAGCCTTTGGCTTTCTGGGCATGCTGGGAGTTGTAGTTTTGCAACATCTGGAGGGCCACAGTTTGTAGACCACTGTATAATGGTCTGCAATCTGTGCTCTTCCAGACGTTCCAAAATTACAAATCTCAGCATGCCCACTCTGTTGACGCATGCTGGGAGTTGTAGTTCTGTAACATCTGGAAGACCACAGATTGGAGACCATTATACAGTGGTCTACAAACTGTGGACCTCCAGCTGTTGCAAAACTACAACTCAATTTAGCCAAACAACAAAACGGCAAAACAATACGTGCCGTATGTAGGTCCCGGGGGTACCGATATATAGCCAAAAACAAAGAGACCCACAACACTAATATTATTTCAAAAAGTATAACAATCTTTATTAGACAATAAAAAAAACAACCAATTTAAAAATAGTAAAAGGCAGGGAATAACCTTATGCAGGAGACAACAAGTGCCAGTGGACCTGGTATGGGCAATGTAGGCATTCAGTCAAGAACATACATAATGTGAGACTGGCGTAGCTGCACACTTA